>NC_056731.1:592567651-592675151 GCF_019279795.1 Protopterus annectens | reverse complement strand
CAGCAGGACTAAGACAGAATATATGTGTGTGAATGAGAGGGAGGCTAGAGGAATGGTGAGGATGCAGGGAGTAGAGGTGGCGAAGGTGGATGAGTTTAAATACTTGGGGTCAATAGTTCAGAGTAGCGGTGAGTGTGGAAGAGAGGTGAAGAAGAGAATACAGGCAGGATGGAGTGGGTGGAGAAGAGTGTCAGGAGTGATTTGTGACACACGAGTACCAGAAAGAGTGAAAGGGAAGGTCTACAAGAGGGTAGTGAGACCACTATGTTATATGGGTTGGAAACAGTGGCATTGACAAAAAGACAGGAGTCAGGGCTTGACGTGGCAGAGCTGAATATGTTAAGATTTGCACTGGGTGTGACGAGGATGGACAGGATTAGGAATAAGTATATTAGAGGGTCAGCCCAGGTTGGAAGGTTTGGAAACAAAGCCAGAGAGGCAAGATTACGTTGGTTTGGACATGTGCTGAGGAGGGATGCAGAGTATATTGGGAAAAAGATGCTAAGGATGAAGTTGCCAGGTAACAGGAAAAGATGGAGGCCTAAGACAAGGTTTATGGATGTGGTGAGAGAGGACATGCAGGTGGTTGGTGTGACAGAGCAAGATGCAAAGTGCAGGAAGAAATGGAAACAGTTGATCTGCTGTGGCGACCCCTAATGGGAGCAGCCGAAAGAAGAAGAGGATATGTATGATTTTTTTCTTTCTTGTCTAAATTTGGGGGACATTATAATTGCATTGCCCTCAAAATGTTTCCAACTTTAAATTCATAAACAATATCTGTATAACAGTGAATTTATTTATTAGTGGAACTTAGCATCTGTCAAATGTATGAATAGTTTACCTTAGATAAAAATAAATAAACTATATGGTAGACTTTTATATTTATGTCAGTCACAGTCTTAGTTGTCATCATTTTCACAGTGACTTGCAAAAATAATAATGTTAAAATAAGATATATCATGATTCATATGAACTTTAGTTGAACTAGATTGCTACGTTTTGATTTATAACAATGCACTTTCTGTCTGACAGCACCATCTGCTGTCCCTTTTAAAAATAATCATTTGCAATGAGATTAAAAATCTCAGCAGTTATGTTAAAAGGTACGTTCAGCATACAGTATACTGTGTTATGTCAAGTTATGTAAAATGTCAAGTTTAACTCACAAGAAGACTAAACAAAACTAATATTCAGAAAATGGTAAAAGAAACTGTTTTAGTGCAGATTTTGAAAAGGACACAGGGTCATCTAAAGGCACAAGTTTAAAGTAGAAATGAGATGCAGAAATGCAATGGCTGAAGCATGAATTCACCTTTCTGAAAACAAAAAATATGACAAATGGCTGAAACGTGAATTCACCTTTATGAAAACAAAAAAATATATGACAAATGGCTGAAACATGAATTCACCTTTCCGAAAACAAAAAAATATATGACAAATGGCTGAAACATGAATTCACCTTTCTGAAAAAAAATATATGACAACAGCAAGAACTAAAATGTATGGATTATGACAAGGTCTTTCTCCCAAAACAGTAAGTAACTAGATCACTTATGACATTAAACCCATAACATAAAGTGATACTGTCTACATCCCATTCTTCCTCACTATCTTTAAAATTATTTCTAAGTCCATACACTGCATGTAACTTGTAGCACAAATTCAGAAGTCTTATGATGTGATATAGTTCAGATGGCAATGTAAATGTCTACTTCTTTTAACGTTACCAGTCAGTCCTTTTACTTCTGTGACCAGTCTGGTAGATATCAGAGAGAAATGCCCATCTCCTGGTATATCTTCCGCTTATTGGGATAACTGGAGATCTGTGGTCAGCTGCATACTCCAACATCCTTTAGGATTTCACATTATCTGCATGCTGACGTTGTGCATTCATCTTTTCTAATTCTGACCCACAGTCCTCATTCAGTCTCATAATTCAGTTAGTTAAACTCAAGAAAAAGCATCTTTTAAACTAAAACCATAAAAAGATGTCAACATAAGTTAATCAGTTACACAACTACATTTCTCAGCATTACCAATCATGTATGGATAATCTACTAAATAGTGTTTCATTACTTTTATATATTATTTTATTTTTTAATTTTTAAAAACTGAAAGTCATACTTTCCCTTACTGTCTATAATTGGTTTCACAAGTATTCAAACCTTGTTCTGTATCAAGACTACAGAAACAGTTAATATTAGCCATATCAGGAAACTTGTATCAGTTTGCAACATCTAGATACACTAAAATTCCATTGTACTATTAAAGGAAAAGGAACAATGCAACCACCAAGTTGAAATAATGCATGTACATTTTATAAGCTATTCAATAAAAAACTTGAGACAAGTGATATCAATGCATCCATAAAACCATTCTCACTTTTACTGTAGGAAAACCTTCAAAATACGGCTGCAAAGCACACTAAAGAATATGCTATGACATATTAAAATGTGGCTGTTTTGCATTTTTCAACATACATATAAACCAACTCAAAACAAAATAAGGATATTCTTTACTGTGCCGCATAGTAGAATGTGTAGCAGATAAAACATTCTGGAGATACTTTCATAAGTCTAAGATCCATTTATTTACACTCAAATGTAAAACTCAAAGAAGTTCCCTTTTGACTCGTATAGGACATAAGCACACTTTTGCTTAACATAATTCTAGTCAACTTGTAGCTCAGTTCTGTTTTCCACTTCAAATTTAAAATTTCTCAATGGAGCGGGTCTACTTCAGAAGATTGAAACACCAAAAGACTGAACCCCAAAATACTGAAAACATTTTTAATACAGGGGCAAGTCCCCTACACCCATCATGTGCCGACTACACCCCCAAACCCCCTGCTAAGTATATATACCAACTCCAAGATCACACAATAGTGGAGTAGGGGCAAATTTCATCCTTCAATATTTTGAGTTTTCAGTATTTTGGGATTCAGCCTTTTGGTTTTTCAGTCTTCTGAAGTAGAACTATCCACAAACAGGTGCCTTGTAATCTCCAGGTACATCCACAGACAGGTACCTTGTACTCATTTAGTAAATGCACAGTGCTTCCAGCAGTACTTCTGGTACTTCATAGTTTTCTCTGGTCAAGCACACCAAAAATTATTTATATATATATATATATATATATATATATATATATATATATATATATATACTTTGTTGATCAAATTATTCCCATTAGGCTAGTTATCTGTTTGTACTGGAGACGTTTGACAAGGGCATCAAGGAACTTTGCCTACTTATCATTGTTGTGAGTGGGACCCATTTTGCATGAGCATTTCCTGTTCCCATTCCAGGCACAGAGGCAGAATGGAGAAACAAGGAGGCAGATGGAAAGAGAAGGAGATAATGGAGTGGTGAGAGAACTGGAGGAGAAAGCCAATATCAAGACTGGAGAATGCATGCAGAATTCTGAGAAGACATTTCAAAGAAATCTGTTTGATAGAGATGAGTCAGCAAATGACTGATGTGTGAGGGTTGAATGATGATTTACTTAACGTAATGGTGATGCAGAGTGAGCCAGCAAATGAAGGAGATGTTTCCTGTCTGGACTTTATGGAGAAAATACATAAGGAAAGTGCAGAGACAATTCTGAAGAACAGTGGTAAAATGGAAAAGAAAATATATGTAAGGAAAGCAAAATGAAGTCAAAAGGGGAGTGGCATAAAGGAAAAAGGCAAAAGACAATGAAAATCAGAAGTAAGTGGAAAGGATTCAAAGTAAATAAGACAAAGAAATAGACTGGTATGAAGTGTGGGACAACTGAATAGCTCCTTTGGGTTTAAAAGCACATGAAGTAAGAGCATTTATTCTTATTAACATATAGACATTTTTGTGACGTTATACTTGAGACTGTTTTTCAATGGAAATTTTTCTTGCAGAGTATGGAAAAAAAGAAAGACTGTAAGCCATGGAATCTTTATGTGATAAAAGCATTTAACAGGGAATCAAAATAGAAACTTCATGCGCAATTTTGAATAGAGGTAGAAAGACAGACTTTGATAGGATACTTGAAAACTTTCTTTAAAGAAGTACTGGACATTGCAGAAGTTTATGATAAAAGAGTTTTATGGACTGGTGGAGAGGACTGTAAAATTGTGTTAAAAATAGAAAAAGAAAAATTATACATATACCAAGCATGATAAATGTGGAGGGGAATAGGGGTGTCCTAAAATACTGGAGACAACCCAAAACATTTTTTGTGGAAAAAGAAGGATGTTTCATAAGCAACTGTGATAAAAGAAAATGTTATATTTGTGGGGAAGTGGGACATAATGAAAAAACATGAATAGAAATGTTATAAATGTAACAACATCAGACATTTATGGATGGAATGCAAAAATGAAAATAAGATTAAGGAAAAAGAAAAGGAAAGAGAAGAAAATGAACAAAGATAAGAAGTTTTAGAAGCAGAAGAAAAAAATAGATGAAAAATAATAAAGATGACAGAAGAAGGTTTTGAAATAAGTGATGAAGAAGACATAAATTAGGAGACAGTAAAAGAAAAAATGAATTATATTGGTAAAACGGTAAAAGACAGAAAAAGAAAATTTAAAGGGACAAGTACAAAAGAAAAGAAATGGGTGAAAAAGGATATATATAGTTAATTATTAGGGATTGGTATAATGGTTAAGGTGTTTAATTCACAGACATAAGGTACAGTGTTTAACACTCACCTTTGGAAGGGAAACTGCTATGAACCCATGAAACCATGAGTCCATGAATCTAAGGAATACATAATATGACAATTGTCTGCGCTTTTTGTACATGTAAATAGTATTAATAATATAATAATAAGACGAATTAGGGATTTTGGCGTGGTGTAAAATGTGATGTAGATGTAGTTATATTAGAAGGCACAACATTTTTAAGAAATGAAGAAAAATTACAAACAGCCTAACTATGGGGAGGAAAGATAATCTGGAATTTGGGAAATGAGAAATGTTCTGGAATAAATGTTCTGGAATAGCCATATTCTGTAGAAACACAGTAAAGATATTAGATGTAGCAAAAGAATGGGAAGATTAACCATTGCAGATATAAAATGGAAAGTCCAAGCATATATAATTATAACATTATATGCCTATACTAATAAAGGGAAGTCTTATTCATCAGATTTTAGACTAAATAATATAATAGGAGATTTTTGTAGCAATTTATGAGGGAAACATAAAAAAGGAAATTATATAAAAATGTTGGAAGTTGTAAGATGTGGTATGTTCAAAGTTTGGGACAAATATTCATGGACTTACAAAAGAGGTATTATAGAACTGAAATAGATAATTTTATAGTATCAGAAAGTTTAGTTATAGGAGAAGGGGAGGTAGTTGAAAGTGGATTTTCTGATAATCTTGCAGTATGGCTAGAGATAAAGGAAAACAAGGAATATATAAAAATAGGCAAAGGAATAAAAAGGATAAATGAGAAAGCATGGAATGAAGAAGGAAAAAGATTAGTAATACAGTTATGCAAAAATATTACTATGAGAACATTTATTAAAATTGGTCTGAATGGTGGATGATGTTTAAGGAAAAATATCAAAAGTTTTTTACAGTGGCAATATGATGTGAGAAAAGTAGATAAAGAAAAATATAAATGAACATGTAACTATGCTTCAGAATATTTATAACATAATGATAAAAAGTACTTTGACAAAAAAGGAATCATATGAAAGAAATCAATAAAGATTTCAACAATTATTTAAGCAAAGGAAAAAGAGAATGATTTAGTTATCTAAATTAGTAAAGAAAGATGGTAGTGTAATGAGAGAAATAAAAAATCTAAAAGGAAAAATAGAAAGAACTCGGGAAAAGGCTGTGAACTGCACAGTTAAATATGACAAGAAATGTTTAAAAAAATCAAGGTAGTAAAACAAAACACAGAAAATAAAAAAGTTAACAGAAAAAGAGAATATGGAGTTGGAAAGGGAGATGTCTTTATATGATCTAGATAAAGTATCAGGACAAGTAAATACAGATTTGACTGCAGGACCAGATGGAATAGGGTATGTAATGTATAAAATTTGAAGGGATTGGTAAAACAAAAACAACAACTTTTGAATGAATGAATAACTGAAGGTTTTATGTGTAAAGAATTATGTAATGTAATTGAATACTTAAATTCATATGGAAGATAGAAGACAAATATATGGAGATTGATAGTAGTGAATAAAAATGATTATAAGATCTTTATAAAAATAATATAAAAGAGATTTTAAATTATTATGACAGATAGTATATATATATATATATATATATATATATATATATATATATATATAGTATAAAGGGGAAGGGTTGTCAACAGCTATTAATGATTGAGAAATCGTGGTTGATATTATGGCAGGGAAAGAAGAAGCAAATATCATGATAGGAGACCTTAATAAGGCATTTGATACAATTGGATATGGAATCTTTTCTGTAATAATGAAAGAATATAATGGAAGTGAGAAAGGAAATTATGCATGTCAGTGTATAGTAATAATAACATTTTAATACTTGTAAATGGCTAGTTAAGCCAACAGGTGCATATAAAAAGTGGTTTCGGACAGGGATGCCTAGTGAGTTATATACTTTTTGCATTAGTTATGAATGTCATAGTATGTAAAATAAATTACAAAATTACAAAATGAAGGAGATGGGGTATAAAACATCTGAAGGGTTAAGAATTCCCATCCTGTGAACATATGCTGGTAATAATAATTGAAAAACCCAAAAATTTGGATACAAGAAGTAATACATTTGCATAAATAAGTGTCTAGAGGTGATACAGTTGGATTTAAATAAAGAGAAAAGTAAAGGTTTAGGTGATGTGGTAAAGACAGGGGGTATATATTTTTACAATGAATGAAATTTGTGTTGGATATAAAATTCGGGAATGAAAATATAAGTAAACTTCCATGGAAAAAGACATAAAACAAACCTGTCCTTTCTGGAGAACATATAAATTATCATTCAAAAAAAAAATCAGTATTGATGGGAAAAATTACATATTTAGCAGGGGTATTTATGTTGCCAGCAGTATTTGAAAAGGAATTACTGCTGATAAGTTTTTATTTATATGGGGATCTATATTAATCCAGTAAAAAGAAGTGTTTTGTATGTGGATAAAGAGAAGGAAGGTTTAAGGTTAATTAACTAGTTGGTATATGTTGCTTAATTAAATTGTTTAAAAGTGTTAAAGTGGATAAATAAAGATGAGAGATGAGTAGTAAAATTGTATAAATATAAGTATAATAATTTGGGGGTATAGTAAAAAAAATGAATAAAAGAGTTTGTAAATTAAATAAAATGTTACCAATAAAAAAAAGTATTTGCGTGGAAAATAAAACTTGATGATATAGAAAAAGAAAGGAAAGTATGGTATAAAACTGTAATCCTAAAACATTATAATGTAAAACCGTGGAAAAATCTAACAAATGAAAAAAATTAAAGCTATAAAAATAAGAAGCAAATGGTGTGATAAGAAAGTAGAATGTCAAGATTTTTTTGTTGAGAGTGGTAATAGATAAATTACCAGTAAAAGGAAATATGCCATATGTGATGAACCCTATTTAAACCCAAGACAGTAACTAAGGAGCTTCAATCCTCACCGCTGCCTATGGTAAGGAAGCATCACTGAAAGCAGGGATAGAACAAACAATTTCCCTAAGGGTATACTGGGAATAGGATCCAAACCTAGGACTGAATTATTTGCTTCAATCCAGATCCCCAAATGTGTCTTCACACTACCCACTGCAGAGCACTATGTCCCAATTCTAGGTATCTGACACACTCACTCGGGACCAGCCTTAGGTCAACTGGTGCCCTAGGCAAAAGTGCTCCACGGCACCCCCCCCCCCCACACAGACCAGTGCCCCCATCCTGGTCTACCTACATGAAATAAATACTGGAAAAGCACCCCTGATAGATCGGCGCCCAAGGCGGCCACCTAGTTGGCCTATGCCTAAGGCCGGCTATGCACTCACTCTTAAATATTTGATAATCACCATACAAACACTCATGGGAAAGACTGGCACAGATTTTTCTGCTATGTCCTCTTTCCCAAATTACACTGTAATGCTGCCACCAGTCAAGTCAAAACACCATGATACCCTTCAAAAGGGGTGTTCAAATATAGTGGAGAAAATAAATCTTGATATGTAAGGTAGCATGTAATCCAAGAAGTAATGCTTTTCAGAGAGGCCCTGGTGTTATCACAATAAGCATAAAAACTCTCAGGTTACTAAAAGGACTTTCTAAATAACCAGCCACAATAGAAGGTAATAAAATATTCAATAAACAAAAATGATTTATAACATATATACACTGAATAACTGATTTCAATAAACCACAGAGTTTCACATACAGGAAATTATAAAAATAACACTGTAGGATGGAGGTCTGACCATGTGTAGCCAGTGTAATTTTTGTAGTTACTTGGACATTAGTACCGAGTTTATGCACCCAGATGAGAAAAGGCAGTATAATTTTAATGTTTCTGCTTCATGTAACACCAAACATGTACTGTATCATGCGCATTGTCTGAAATGTTTAAAATTTTCTGTTGGTAAAACTGACAGAGTATTTAAAGATCAGATTAGGGAACATGTGTACCACATTAACAGAAAGGACAGAGTCAGTGCACTCTCTAAACATGTTAGTGACACTGACGATGAACATATTTTTAAATTTCTTGTAATAAGGAGGTTATATGAAAGTATTAGGGGTGACGATGTCTGTAACAAGACAGAGGCTTTAGAAGCCAAATGGATTGTAAGGCTTAATGCAGATAGTGGACATGGCCTGAATGATTATGTACCACTGAAGCCTATATTAAAGAAAAGGTCCCTCTTTAGATGAATTTTATGTGTGTATACATTTCCATGTATTTATTTTGAATGGAATTGTCAGTTTTTTATATATGTATTTTTTTATATGGGAATTTTTTATATATAATGCTGCTATTTTTATATGAGAGTAATTATATTTATATTTGTATTTAGGGTATATATATATATATATATATATATGTGTGTGTGTGTGTGTGTGTGTGGTTTTTTGGGTCATGTGATTATTCAATAGTATGTGACTAGTGCTTTTAGAGTATAAAATAAAGGCTAGGATGCAACATAATTACATCTGATGAAGTGGGGTACACAACTACGAAAGCGCTTATGTTTTTTATTCTGTGGTTTGTTCTACAATAAATAATCTTTATACTGGAACCTGCTGCCTACTCCTGGTCCCTTTTTTGGTTTGTATTCATTAATATAATGATTTGACATGCTAGCATAAAATTCATAATAAAATACATAATATATATACTCTTGCACTTGCTACATAAACTGTCGAAAGACATCCTATCCATAAAGTTAGCTAGAAGTAGAAGAAATTAATTACAGCTTATACAAACATTGCCAGTATGTGGAAATTCATTCCTAGATAAACTAGCAGATAACATTTAAGCCCAAGTATATTGTACAGTGCGTGGATCTGCCTAACATAGGTCCATATGTTTTGTTAATAAGATAAGGACTTCCTAACCTGTAGGAAGACTGAAGCCATAACCCTATGTGGATATATTAAAATTATTTTTGAAAGGCATAAATAACTTTTTCTGATTGCATGAGGTAGCTTGTTTTTTTTTTTACAGTTTTGGAATATGTTTGAAATTATGACAAAGTATCCTGACCTGATGTGTCATAACATAATACAACATAATTTATACATAATATAATGTGTAAATTAGTATCACATCATATATCATGTGTCAGGATAACATTTTGCAGGCATCATGCCTCCTAACTGGAAAACCTAAAACCAACAAAAGATATGGGCACTTCTATTTCTGTCATAGAAGTATCCATATCTTTTGCTGGCTTTATTGTCAGGGGTATTTTATTCCAATCATTAATAACACTTAGAGAAAAAAAACTTCTTCTATCTGAATATCCTAAATTTGTGGCCACAGATTATATCTGATTTCTTAAATTCACTAAATGAACAACCTCATTTATTTATTTATTTGATTTATTGACAGGGTAAGCCCACTGGACAAAGCTGCCCCTTTTCAGAGATACCTTGAAGCACTGCCTTGTTATGTGACTTGTTCAGTTACACAGAAGCTAGTGAAGGTGAAATGAAAGTTTTAATCCCCTGCTGCAAATGCCAGACCAACAAAAAATACATTCATAGGTTCATAGGTGTGTACTAGACTAATGGCCCTGGAGCCTTTACAAGCTTATCCCATAGGATTTCCCTGGCATCATGCCACCTGACCTTAGTTCCCAGTGCCTCTGTCGAGTAGAGCCACTGGAGTGATCCCCAGGGTGAATTTTCTATTTCCCATCCACTCATCAAGATTTCTCTTGAAGAGGGCCAGTGAGGTGTTCTGTTTGACATGTATGGAAAGTTTATTCCACAGTATGGGCAGTCTCTGGGTTATGAACCTGTCCTTCCAGCAAGTTTTGTTGATTGTGGTAATGAGGTTGAGGCCTCTGGAGCATATGGTGCAGAGGGAGTGGGATTTCTTTAGCTGTAGCATTTCTAACAGAGTTGGGTCAGACATGGCTTTGTAAGTCAAGCAGAGATCACCTCTAAGTAGGCGATATGAGACAGAGAATAGTTGGACTTTTTTTGAGTCTGTCCATATAGGACAAGTGTTTAAGGCCTAGGATCCTCTTTGTGAGGTACTTTTGCAGCCTCTCCAGTTGTTGCAGGTGTCTAGTGAGCACATACCAAATAGGGCATTGTACTTGATGACTGGCCTAATGAGGGAAGAGTAGAGGGAGACAATGACCTCTTTCTTCCTGGATGAAAAACCCTTAGTAATGAGATGTGTCACACAGAAGGACTTTCTGACCACAGTGTCAATGTGGTGGTCAAATGAGAGGTTGCTGTCAACCTGTGTTCCCAGATCTCTTATAACACCTTCTGTGTTCAGTGGACTATCATCGATGTGGTAATTCATGGGAACCAGGTTTTTCCTAAAGGGGATGATGACATAATTTTTGACAGTGAGCTTAAGGCCATGGTTCAGAGATTGAGTTGCTTAAAGGCCTAATAAATTAAATTAAATCCCTGATGTGCCTCACATAGTGAATACAAATACATCTGTTTCAAATTTTTTACACATTATGTGCCCATCATGCTCAGAATTCTCTCTCTCTTTTACATGTTATTAATTTTTCATTTGACAAAATATTTACTTGAATATCATTTTTGATATGGTAAGTATAAAACATAAGACATTTCAAATAGTTAATGCAAAAAAAAATGATATTGCCATAAACATATAAAGTAAATAAAATAGAACATGAGTGCCCAGCAAAATAAGAATAAGTAAAAAAAAATCACACTGATAATCATTAAATAATATATTCTAGCAAAAAAGAGAGAGTAATGCATTCTCATAACCTCTAAATTGGATAAGAAATCATCCAATAAGTAAATAATTTTAATTAAAAGGAACTATCATTTAGAATGTCACTGTCATATTTCTCTATTGAACCTAATTTAAACTAAAATTTATGATATGCAGTGGTACCTTTGGATGTTAAATTAACTGTGCAGATTTCATTATCATAAATAACAGAACTAAATGTAACATATTCCATAGATGTAGGAGAAAAAGTCTTTTCACAGATTCTCAGCATTGTCTTTCTTGCAATTTTGTTGCATAGAACGTTTGAGCATTTTGTATACATGGTTATTTTTTTCATAAAATAAAACCAAATGTTTTGCAAAGTGAAATTAATGTAGCCATAGCACCTTTGCCAAAGATTGACTATGCAATCAAAATGTTGTTATTGGTAATTATAAAATGGAGCTTCTACAGGTGTTTGTGTGCTAGTAGCTCACAACACACCTTCTTGCTGTCCCTTGTTTGAAAAAGCAAGTGCTCAAACTCCCACTAGCCTGATTTCCAGCTTGTACATAGTCCTCTCCACAACAGTCCCTACAGAATTATATAGTCCTACCCTTAACGTAAACATTAACCCTAAAACTCCCACCCAGTTCACAAATGAGTTCTTGCTTTCTTACCCTAAACTTTCATTCACCTTCCCTAATGCTAAAGTCTTTGAGTGCTTCCCTAAACCTAAATTTCCATCCCACCCCTAATCTTAAAACCCCCTTCTCAGTCCCTAAACCTAAAACCCTTCCTGCTCCCTAAACTTGAAACTTTTTTCTCACCCCCAAATCTAAAACTCCTCTCCCACTTCATAAATTGTAAACCCTTCCTGCTCCTTAAGCATAAAATTCTCCTCCTGCTCCTTCTCCATGGCTGCTTGCCTGAACTCATATTCAGGTTTGGGCATGAGAAGCAGCCTGCATGAGCTACAAAGTGCTTGTGTCCTTAATTTTGGGACAGTGGTTTTTGATCTCTTGGGACTCTAGTGCCTGTAGTGCTCCATCATAAAAATATGTGTTACTGGGTAGGTCTGACATCCAAATTACTTCTCTAACATTTATTTTTCACATTATTTCTACGGTTGTTCCCTAAAAAGAGAAGCCTTTGGTTTTGCTAGCAGACTTTGGTATTAACTATTTCTCCTCATCATTTAAGTTTGAAAACCAAACATTTGACCATAAAGTATCAAAAATTCTTCTGAATAGTTAACAAAGTTTTACCTAAGTTAAGGAAGTGATATTTAGACAGAGATTAATTTATTAAAATATCATATTAAAGTTTAATAGCTTCAGATAGTTATTCAATTTAGCAATAATCAATGCATGCATACTGGTAATGCAGGATTTGCACATACTTTAATGGCCAAACAATGCCAGGCATGGGTATATCTTATACTTCCCATAAAGGAGTGAATTACTGCTATAATACAATAACATCATTTAAGAAAAAAATGATTGCTTTTTTAAAAAAAAGATTTACTGCATGTTGACACGAGTTTCCTCTCTTGTCTTGTTTCTGGCATGTACATCAATCATCATGCTTGCAAAATTCTTCAGTGAAATGCAGGAGTGTAGATACAAAAGAACTTCTTACAAGCCTCCCCACTGTATGCCCTTACCTCCTCCTTTTTATTCTGGTGATACTAATAGTTTCTAATACCAACAGAGCAAGAAGGAGAAGACATGGGTGTACCGTGGGGTGACTTTCACGATGCAAGTGACTTGTCCATTTGTTTCCAGTGCATGTGGCTGTAGTGACAAGAATTTGTCTGGTTAGTATTGCACGATTACAGAGGGAACACTGCTCTGTCAAAGAAAATGCATGTTTTAGAATACTAAAAAAACATTATTTATGTAATGTTGTATTAGGAGCACCTCATATTTTTGGACCAGTATATCAAGATTAAATTCTGTCTTCTAGATCTAATGAGCTTTTAATGCAATTAAAGCAAAAAAAAACCCTGCTAATTATATTTCATAAATTTATGTGATTAGCTCCAACAGTTAATCCAAAGCTAAAGCAAATCAGAAATATGGAGGGCATCCAAAAATTTAAATGTTTATAAATATATTTTTTAAATGTTTCATATGTTACTTAAATATCTTGGGACTTTTGGCGTATTAATATAATACTGTTTTAAAGATATTGTCTAACATTACAATAATTGTATTTGTTACTAGATTAAAATGTTTATCTGTAATTCTAACTGTAATATTTTTACAAAAAGACAACATACATATTTTTTTCATCTAGCCCACATAGTCTTAAATTTTTTATCTAACCAATTAAACTATTATATGAAACTAGATGCCAAAACACAGGTTTCAGGGACTGGAAATCTTCACATGACCGTTTTCCTATGAACTAATATGATTTGAATGCAGTTTTTGGTTGACATGGATAACAAAGAAAAGAAAGATTTTGTTATGATTAATCATATTTTTGGCAGTGGATCTGACAAGTAGAATATATATATATATATATATATATATATATATATATATATATATATATATATATATAGAGAGAGAGAGAGAGATGGAACTAATTCTAAAGCACAAATTACAAGATGATCGAACCTCAGAAGACCGAGATGATAAAAATTAAATAACAAGCCTGAAACTTTGAAATACCAAGTTCCACTGTACTGAACACCAAAATGCAAATGTTAAACCGCTACCCTAAACCGATGCAAAATACCTTACAGACACATATCTGACAACAAAGCACCACTTATGTTAAAATTAGCACTGTATATTTCAAACTAAAAATATTTCCAAACAACAAAACACCATAACTAAAAACTATGAAACAAATTCCTTAGGGTCACTAGAGGCAGCTCGTTCTTTAACAGAATAAATCAAAATCAAAAAGACGAGATGTCACCACAGAGAAGGTTTATTGCTAAAACACTGTAAAAAAAACAGTAAAAGTTAAAATCCTGGATAAACCCTTTCAGCTTTTTTAGCTCTTCTTCAGATCATAAATAATAGGTAATCAGTTACTCTTTTTCAAAATGTAATCAGCCAATGAAATGTCATCTTTGTAGCCACTGCCCTTGCAGTATGGGCTTCAAAGAGATTATACTATTTAATCCTGGGGGTTAGTCAGCTATCCACATTGTCTCTATTATTTCTGTTTTATTTACAATACCTCCACCTCTCAAGTCATCCAGTATTAATTCTAATGCCATGAAATAAAATTTCTGTGGATTTGATGTGTGCTGTGAGAGTGCATTTTTTTATTTTTACTTCTTATGTCACTTAAATGATGGAGCATCCGTTCCTTCAATCATCTATTTGTCTTGCCAGCATAAAAACCCTGATAGCAAGTACAGCTGGGCAGGTATATCAAGTTCTTGCTATTGCACTTCACATAATTATTCAACCTACAGGTCCTATTTGTGATAGGATGTATGAATTAATTATTACTATTAATAAAAGTACTCACTTCCTCCCCATATTCGGCTACCCAAAATCCTTCTGCCTTTAAGTCCCTTCTCTACTCTTATCTCTCCTCCACCTGGGAATGCAACTGCTCCCACCCCTCCTAAACTTCCCATATACCCATCTTGCAATCTAAACACTACATCTCTTAAGCTCTAGCTTTCCCCTACTTTTCTTCTCCAGCATTGTCTCCTCCCCCCTCTTAATTATTCTGTGTAAAAAAAAAAAAAAGTAATATCTCAGTGATTGTTTTCACCACAATTTCTTGTTTTAATAATTGTATTAACTGAATATATTTTGTATTTACTTGGAGCTTTTCTCCACATAATTGTATTAACTGCCAATATATTTTGTATGTACTTTTCTCCCCGGGCCTCTATTGAAAAAGGGCTCTCTATGGCCTAATGGACTTTCCTGGTTAACAAACTACAAATAAAAAAAATAATAAATAAAGCCTTGCATTTCCTGCATGGGAAAATGCCCTTCCTGTCACTGATATGGTTTTGAACATTCCTATTTTTATAGCAAAGTATCCTCTTCAAGTTCTTCTTATTTTTAAAACAGAAGTGTGGAGGCATACCTACTACTCTCTTCAAATCTTCATTCATAGTCAGAATATGCCAATTCTTTCTTACAATATCTCGTATCTCAGGAATATCATTACTGTATGTCAGTAAACATCTGAGGTAACTTGTTTCTTCTGAACAATCCAAATCTGTTGAAGTCTCATCATCCAATCTCATCTTGGAGAAGTAGGGTTGTCCCTTAGTTCTTTTCAATTTTTGTCTCTCTGTGACAGTATGGCTCATGTCCCTGTCCTTGTAGCCTTTTACTTTAAAACATTCCAGGAGCTGTTTAGATTCATACTCAAATGTCTATTTTTCTGTACATAATCTAAATGTATGTAAAAGTTGTCCCTTCACAAGATGTGAATAGATATGCTATGGGTGCATACTAGATCTGTGGAGAAGATGATTCCTCCAGCAGTCCTTCCTATGGACTCCTACGTTCTTCTAGCAAACCTCTTGCCAGTTTAACAAAGTCTAATAATACAGCTGGTGACTCTCTATTTACCAACACAGCAGGAAAACACTGGAACCTACTACCCACTGAACTAACTCTAACTACATCCTTACCACTCTTTAAACAAAACCTTAGAAAATACCTTCAAATGCACTAGCTATGCCCTTGTAGTAACCCTGACTAACCATCTTCTTCACCCCTCTTTCTCCTCTTCTTGCCATACTTCCAAACCTTTACATGTTTTGACTTGTAAATTAGACTGACCCTATTTAAACTCTAATAATCTTAGCTTTTAAATACTACTACCTCATATGATCTACTGTATATAACTCTTACTATTCTGTTTTGAGCTGTCTTAAGCTATATTCTGCTCACTGTACTGTGTTTTTATCTATGGTACATAACTCTTACTGTATTATATTCTGATCTAGCTCTCTTAAACTTTACTCTGTTTATTGGAACTTTTCTCAAGTGTTTTTATCTCAAGAATGTAAATCTACCTGTTTTTATTTTTATTTTGTTTTATATTCCTTTTTCACCATGTAACAATATTTTATACTTTGTATATCTGTGTGGAGCTTTTCTCCCCGGGCCTCTACTGAAAATGGAAATATATCCAGCTAGACTAGCCCAGTCAACAAATGTAAAATAAAAAATAAAAAAAAATTCTCACTGATGGTCAAATTCATCATCATCATCTTCTTTCGGCTGTTCCCGTTAGGGGTCGCCACAGTGGATCATCTGTTTCCATTTCTTCCTGTCCTCTGCATCATGCTCTTTCACACCAACCGCCTGCATGTCCTCTCTCACCACATCCATAAACCTCATCTTAGGCCCTCCTCTTTTCCTCTTACCTGGCAGCTCCATCCTTAGCATCCTTTTCCCAATATACCCAGCATCCCTCCTCAGCAGATGTCCAAACCAATGCAATCTCGCCTCTCTTGCTTTGTCTCCAAACTGTCCAACCTGAGATGACATTTAATATACTGATTCATAATCCTGTCCATCCTAGTCACACCCAGTGCAAATCTTAACATCTTTAACTCTGCCATATCCAGCTCTGACTCCTGCCTTTTCGACAATGCTACCGTCTCCAACCCATATAACATAGCTGGTCTCACTACTCTCTTGTAGACCTTCCCTTTCACTCTTATTGGTACCTGTCTGTCACAAATCAATCTTGACACTCTTCTCCACCCATTCCACCCTGCCTGTACTCTCTTCTTCACTTCTCTTCCACACTCACCATTACTCTGAACTGTTGATCCCAAGTACTTAAACTCATCCACCTTTACCAACTCTACTCCCTGCATCCTCACCATTCCTCTACCCTCCCTCTCATTTACACACATATATTCTGTTTTAGCCCTGCTGACCTTCATTCCTCTCCTCTCTAAAGCATATCTCCACCTCTCCAGGGTCTCCTCAACCTGGTCCCTACTCTCACTACATATCACAATGTCATCTGCAAACATCATAGTCCATGAGGCCTCTTGTCTAATCTCATCTGTCAACCTGTCCATCACCACTGCAAATAAGAAAGGGCTCAGAGCTGATCCTTGATGTAAACCCACCTCCACCTTAAATGTATCTGTCACTCCCACCGCACTCCTCACCAATGTCACACTACCCTTGTACATACCCTGTACCACTCTTACATACTTCTCTGCAACTCCCGACTTCCTCAAACAATACCACAACTCCTCTCTAGGCACCCTGTCATATGCTGTCCACAAAGACACAATGCAACTCCTTCTGACCTTCTCTGTATTTCTCCAACAACACTCTCAGAGCAAACATTGCATCTGTAGTGCTCCTTCCTGGCATGAAACCATACTGCTGATCACTAATCATCACCTCCCTTCTTAACCTAGCTTCCACTACTCTTTCCCATAACTTCAAGCTGTGACTGATCAATTTTATCCCTCTGTAGTTACTGCAGCTCTGCACATCACCCTTATTCTTAAAGATAGGTACCAAAACACTTTTTCTCCACTCCTCAGGCATCCTCTGACTTTCCAAAATTTCATTAAACAATCTGGTTAAAAATTCCACTGCCATTTCTCCTAAGCACCTCCATGCTTCCACTGGTATGTCATCTGGGCCAACAGCCTTTCCATTCTTCATCCTCTTCATAGCTGTCCTTACTTCCTCCTTGCTAATCTGCTTCACTTCCTGATTCACTATCCCCACATCATCCAACCTTCTCTCTCTCTCTCATTCTCTTCATTCATCAGCCTCTCAAAATACTCTTTCCATCTACTCAACACACTCTCCTCACTTGTGAGTACCTTTCCCTCACTGTCCTTTATCACCCTTACCTGCTGCACATCTTTTCCAGCTCTAGTCTAATGTTGTAGATGTGTGTACTTCAAAATCCAAAAAAGATGTCTAGGACTGCTGGAGGCAGTCACAACCCCCTCCAGCTAAGGTTAAAAGTCTGGTAAGTGACCACAGCAATTTAAGACTCCCCAGCCAGCCCCCCCCCCAAAAAAAAAAACCCTTTCCAGACAGATCAGGGTCCATCTGATTATCTGGACCCCAAACACCTCCCTCCATTTCCCTTCATCTTTCTCTTTCGACTCCAGCATGGTAGAACATTACACATGATTCCTGTGTGCTCTCCATCATAAATAGGGGTTATTTCATGGTCTGGAATTCACTCCCACCTTTCAGAGGCATCCCAAAACCACCCCGAGAGCAAATGCCACATTTTCAAAAGGTGCTGCAAGACCTGTTACACAAAGGCACCATTCAACCTGTTCCTTTAAATCAAAGAGGAAAAAGGTTTCTATTCAAGGATGTTCTTGGCACCAAGGCAAGAGGCCCTGTAGACCCATCCTAGACCTCCCCTTTCTCAACACCTTCCTGAAGTGTCTACATTCATAATGCTTACTTTGCAGCCCCCTTTCCTCTGAACATCCTACAAGTCTTTATGGCTTCCATAGACATAAAGGATGCTTACCTACACATCCCCATTCATGTCAATTACAGAATTTTTTTATGATTCTCTGTAGCCTCTTGGCACATTCAGTTTTCTGCCTTGTCTTTTGGACTTTCCACTGCCTCAAGCATATTCATGAAATGCCTAGCCCCAGTTATCGCTTACTGCAGACTTCAGGGAATTTAGGTATTCCCATACCTGGATGACCTTCTTTTTAAGCAGCCAGTCCAGGAGCACTAGAGTACAATCTAAGCTCTACCATTTTGATTCTTCAATCTCTAGGTTTCACAATAAATAACCAAACATCTACTCTCTCCTCATCTCAGACCATGTTTTTTCTGAAGTGGCTCAGGAACTCATTTCCTTTTTTTTCAAAGCCTCATCCCTTTAACTCACATCACTGCCAGGAATTTTCTCAGAACCCTGGGCTTCATGGCATCTACCATCCCAGTGCTTCCTCTGGCAAAACTGCACATGAGAAAACTACAATGGTTCCTGAAATCAGTGTGGATGCAACATGCACATCCTCTGGAGTTCCCCGTTCCCCTTCTACCTTGTTTGAAGAGGGAGATCACTTGGTGGATAATTCAACAGTTGACTGGCAACCCAGGTCTTTCAATCCACCCTCTACCACCTGTCCAGGAGATGTTCACAGATGCCTCAGACACAGGATAGGGAGCAGCTTTCAGCTCCATAAAAGCACAAGGAATCCGGTCCCCTCTCAAAGAAGGGAACAAATCAGTATAACAGAAATGAGGACACTGCTACTGGCTCTTCAGACCTTTCAGTTCTCCCTTCATCCCAGGCCCTCTAAAACTTTTCACAGACAACATGACCATTCTCTAGTATGTGAACAAGTAGGGAGGGACAAAGTCTTATCTCCTTTACAGACTAGCCCTGAAAGTGTGGGAGCTGGCTGTCAAACTTCAGACTCCCCTTCAGGTTGTGTATATCCATTCCAGCCTGAATTTAGTGGCAGACACCTTGAGCAGGTCTGAAACACAATCCCATGAATGGATGCTTCACAGGGATGTGCATCGGTGGACATGTTCCACCAATGGGGTACTCCACAAATAGACTTTTTTGACTCCCCTATAAACAGACAACTTCTGCAGTTTTGTGCCAGGGATCCATGTCCTCTGGTCTGGAAGGCGGACACCCTCACCTTTTCATGGAAGGAGATGTTTCTGTATGCATTCCCTCCCCTTCCTCTCATTCCAAAAGTCCTGCTAAAGATTCAGCAGGACAAATCAAAAATCTTGATGGTGATGGTAATACCAGAGTGGACCTTGTCATACAACACAAAGGAACTCTCAGCCATCCCCACTTATCTACTCTGCAGCTGTCATTATGGGTGATAGGGTTGTAATCCCTTTCAGACACCTTTTTTCAGAAGACGTGCTTAGGGTTCTGCAGGAGGCCAGGAAACCCAATACTAGAAAATCTTATTTATCCAAATGGAAGACATTTTCACTTTGGCATCTCTGTCATAACCAGGCCCCACTTAGAGTGGAAGTCCCACTGGTTCTCTCATACCTGTGTGAATTGCTGGAAGCTGGCTTAACTTACTCTTCAGTGAAAGTGCACCTGTCAGCTATTTTTGCTGTCTGCCTCTTTCTCCACCTTTAGCCTCTATATTTGTGGATAAACAATTCTTAAAAGGTGTCCTTAATATGAAAACCCCAGTAAACCAGTTCCACCTCCCTGGGATCTCAACATTGTATTGGAGAAACTGACCCAAGCCCCTCTTGAGCTGGAAGCTTCAGCTTCCCTGAAATCTTCTTCCTGGAAAACAGTCTTGTTGCTTACACTAACCTTAGCTAAAAGGGTTTCTGAATTCCAGGCCCTTATGGCTTCTCCTCCTTTCTTGGTATTCCACAGAAACATAATGTCTCTTTGCACCAATCCTTCCTTTATGCCTAAAGTGGTAAATGAGTTATCCCTCAACCAGTCCATTCATTTACCTACCTTTTCCTTAATCCACAAAATTCTGCAGAGAGGGTTCTGCACACTTGGGCCATGCACAGACAGCTTAGGTTCTACCTTGACAAAACAAAGAATATCAGAAAATCTGACCAGTTGTTTGTCGCCTTTAACTGAATAGCTTTAGAACTTCCTCTCTCTTAATGGGTATACTTTCTTACAACAAGAATTAACTTTTTCGAAATGGGAAAATTCATCCCCACTTAAGCGAAAGTGCGCTTTCGCTTAAGCTCACTAGACCAAACCAACCGCACCACAATGGAAGACATTGAAAAATGGGCTATGTCCTCCACTATGGTGCAACAGTCATGGACATTAGGGTTAGGGCACAGGTCAAGGTAAGGGAATAGTCCTACTATCCCCTTACCCTAACCCATGCCCTAACCCAAAGGTCCGTGACTAGCGCACCACAGTGGAGGACATAGCCCAATTTGGAATTTCTTCCACTGTCGTGTGGTAGTGACAAACCTTAGAGTTAGGGCAAGGGTTAGGGTAAGGGGATAGCTAGTAGAGCTATCCCCTTACCATGACCCGTGCCCTAGCCCTAAGGTCCGTGACTGCTAGCTCGTTCAGTCTAGCGGGTTCGCAAAAGTGCACTTTCGCATTAGTGTGGGCGTACTTTTCAAGTTCAAAGTAGTGAACTTTCGTTCTTCAAAAGTACACCCCTCTTAACACACTATTTCCAGTTGGATCTCTAAAGCTATTTCCTTCTGCTGTGAGCACCATGGAAAGTGCCTTCCCTCTCCTGTTAAGGCACAGTCTGCCAAGCTGTAGCTTCCTCTGGTATCTTGTTCAAAGGACTGGACACTACCTTCATTCAGCAGGCAGCTATTTGGCCTTCAGTCCATACCATCACCAAACATTACAAACTGGACAACATTTCCATATCTAGGGCAGAGTTTGTTAGGGCTATTCTAACAAGGTTTCATGGATAGCTCCACTGCTCCTACCACCTCGCTTTCTTCATGAGCTTTGTCATTCTCCCTCATGCAAAGAATACTGCAACAGAGGAAGAGGAGATTGTTAGAAAATAAGATATAAATATAGATATCCTTCCCTTCTCTGTTGCAGTATTCCATCCCTCCCTCCTTCCCCCTGAATTTGTTCTTCCTTGGATATACTTAACCTACATGCTTCCCTTAGATGGGTATCCTGGGCTGGGGCACTTTGAGGATGGTGAGTGGTGAATACATACACTTTTTTTTTACTTACATCTGAGCCTATGTGTGACATACCACACACCATTAACCTTCTATGCTGACCAATGTTGGTTCATTGTGGCAGGCAACTCCCTCATGTAAAGAATACTGCAACAGAGAAGAGAAGGACATCTATTGTTATGGTAAGATTTTACACAACTAATATCTCTCTCTTTCTTTCTCTCTCTCTCTATATATATATATATATATATATATATATATATATATATATATATATATTAGATATACATAGATATAGATATATACAATTGTTTGGGAAACAATAGTATTTTAATCATATGCAATTTGTTGGCAAGCATGAAAAGTCACCTGGACCATTTTAAAGGCGCAAGTCTAAATGATTAATTGTATCATATTTAAATTGAATTATAGACTCTACATTAGACATAATAAATACTATATGTTTTATTAGAATTTCAATTGTATTTCAAGTACTTTTCTAGAATTACTTGGTAAGGAATTGGTATTAGTATCATTACACTTCAATTCTGATGTCTCACCTAAATGAATTATAGAATTGTTAAGATGTGCTGTTAATAATAAATCATCAACAAACAAAGAACATTTTAAATATATCTCTTTCTCTAGTTAGAAACCCTTAATATTTAAATGTTGTCTGTTGCTATTAGCTAATTGCATCATACACCTTTACTCTGAGATAAAATTGTGGGTACTCTAATAAAAGCAAGGGAAATACAATTTGATAATTTAGTCAAATCAATAAATGGCATCACATATATTAATAATTTAATTACTCAAAAGCCTTTTTCCAGTACAAAGAGTAATAAGTATAAGTTCAAAAAAACACCAGCTTGCAAACAGTGAAATAAAACACACATTCACTAGCACTTCACCAGGGTATCTTCTTTATTTCATAAGCGATCTGGTACCTCGGCCTTTCGCCTTCACGGATCACAAAGCTTACATTTTCCAATTGGCTTAAATACTCATTCATTTAATTAATTAATTCCAATTAACACAAGCAGCTTGCATTCAAGTATTAATTCATCCTACATATTTAAAGTGACACAGTGCAAATAACATTAAATTCACTATTTAATCACTAAATACAATACAAAAATATATAAGTATAAATATATATAGAACATAAAAAACAATTATATATTCCTTATATATTATCATTATTATTCTTCATATGGAATGCTGGATGTTGCAGCTATTATTTAAATGGCTAATTCGTGAATTTAATGTTATTTGCACTGTGTCACTTTAAATATGTAGGATGAATTAATACTTGAATGCAAGCTGGAATGTTGGCAGTAATCATGATTTAGATGGGCGATTTCAGCAGTTGGAGAGACTAATGGCCAAGGAAGTTGCTCTCTTTTTTGGACACGTGGCTTCTGGAGAAGTATATTAGTTTAAACCTAACTCCGAGGGGGCTACGGATTGACAGGCTCCCTGCCACTGAATTTTCAGAAGAATAGAGTGACCTCTTCGAGGAATGGAAAAAGGTATCTTTGGAGTGTGCACTGAATTGGCTCCGTATTTTGGTAAAAAGAAATATGCGAACACATGAAAAGTTAAAGGCTGAGATTTTGCACTTGCAGGATGAGGTGGTGGAGGAGTCCTGTTATAGAGTGCAGATCTCTAAAATAAATGAGAAGATTTCGAAACTTGAAACTGACATTATTCAGCGGAAAAGGAAAAAATTAGTAAGGGACCTAAAAGACTATGAAACGGGGATTCTTTTTTCATGGCTAAGTGAATCGACACAAAGTAGGTCAAGGGTTAGGAGCGGCTTCCAGAAGTGGCATAGTGTTTCCGCATCATCTACGGATCAAAATACTAAAAGATATTTTTCCAAAAATGTAACTTTTACTGACTCTGCAGTTTCTACTAATACAGAGACTGAGGGGGCCGATGGCATTTTAGTTTCTCCAACTACAGAACATTCATTTCAGGCCAATAAATCTGGCCAAGGGAGAAATGGCAGAAAGGGGAGAAACCGCTACAAATGATGTACAGCAGAGTGAGTATAATGAATGGACACTAGATATCGTAAATTTGTCTGATTTGAATTTGTCAAATGAAATGAAGGTTGTGTTATCTAGGGGTAGTAAATTTGTACCTACACATTTTCCTTCATTGGCTGACTTGTATTTTGAATTGAAAGAATTTAGTAGAAAATTACACTTAAAAGTTTTCTTTCAAAAGAAAGATACAAACTCTGTTGAAAATGAAAATGTTAATTTTGACAATGAGTTTGATGAAGAGTTGTTAAACATGTCAGTTTATGATTATGATGATAATTTTTTCTGTCCGGATGAATTTACTGAATACTCTAGTTGTTTTCATACAGGATATGGAAAATTAACATTACCCCATCTGGTAACTGATAAAAAATTTATACCAGATATTAAGGTGCCTGCCATCTCTATGTTTTTGAAAGTTTTATTTAAAGAGATTACTGTGACATTATCTGAATTTCTAAGGCAAAAGAAATGTTACAATTTAAATAAGAATGAATGGTTAGCTCTTAAAAACATGGAGAAACAAAAGACTGAGTTTATCTTTAAGTGTACTGATAAGGGAGGGAATTGGATTATTTTAAATAAAGCTAATTATTGTGAACCAGTGGCTGACTTGTTGAATAATACAGATGAGTATAAAAGCTTAATGAAGGACCCTATAATAGAATTTAATGATGAGCTCTTGACTTTATTAGAGAGAGGGAAACATTTTGGTTTCTTTGATCACAAAGATATATGTAAATTATATATTAAGCAACCTATTACTCCTATTTTCTATGCCTTGCCTAAAGTGCATAAGAATTTGTATAAACCCCCGGGCAGACCAATTGTATCAGGAGCTGGCTCCTTCTTAAGCAATGTTAATATTTTTCTGGATTTCCACCTAAAAGAACACTTAAAGAAGGTTGTGGCGCATATTTCGAATACTCAGGAATTATTGTGTGAATTATCTCAGATTAGATAGCAGCAAGATTTTTATTGGGTTACCATTGATGTTAATTCACTTTATACGAACATCAGTTTAAGAAGGGGTTTGGAATCAGTTATGGAATTGTTGGGTGATGGACACAGAACTACCTTTTTGATCAGTTTACTTGAATTTAGCCTAACTCATAATTATTTCTCCTTCAATAATGAGTTTTTTTGCAGATAAAAGGAACGGCTATGGGGGCTGCTTTTGCGCCCTCATATGCTATTATTTATATGGGACTTTTTGAGAAGAAGTTTATTTATCCAACTTTGTTTTTTAAGAATAATGTTATATTATATAAGCGGTTTATTGATGACCTTATTTTTATCTGTAAGGGTGATGTTAATGAATTTTTAGACTTTTTTGAGAGTCTTGGAAATAATGAACGTGGATTAACATTCACTTATGAATTGAATAGGGAACATATCAATTTTTTGGATGTGACCCTTTTTGTTGATGGAGAATTTATTGGGTTTAGGCCATTTAGGAAGTTGACTTCAGTGAATATGTTTTTGCACGCTACAAGCATGCACCCTGAACATCTATTACAGTCTTTACCTTTGGGTGAATTTAGAAGAATTTATAACCACACGAGTGATGGGAATGAAGAAGAACATGAATTAGATAAAGTCATGTTAAGGCTAAGGGAGAGAGGTTATGATAAAAATCATCTTTTAGACTGTAAATTTAAAGTTTTGGGGGACGGTTATGATGGGCCACTTCCTCACTCACATGAATACTTTAGAAATGGGAGAACTGAAGAGAAAGTGTGTGATATAAGGGAAGATATTGGGGAAAAGCTTTTTATGTTACTAGATTTTCCCCTTTTTCGAAGGAGTTAATCAAAATAGTGAGAAAATATTGGTATATTGTGAGTGAGGATGAAAATATTGGTCATGTGTTCCCAAAACATATTACTTTCTCCTTTAAAAGGGGAAAATATCTCAAAGAATTATTAAATCATAACTTCGTGGAAGAGAATTATATTAATACTTCTCAGTCTGATACATTTACATGTGGCTGTTGTAGTATTTGTGACAGGGTTAAGAATTTGAGTAATATTAATGGGACAACATTTATTCCTAGATCATATTTTAACTGTCGATCAGTAGGGGTAGTGTATATTCTGGGTTGCTCTTGTGATAATGTCTGGTATATAGGACAAACTAAACGTATGGTCAGGATCCAAATATTGGAACATTTAAAAGACATAAGAAATCGGAGCGAAGTTAGTCCTGTTGCCCAACACTTCCTTATTAAACATGGTGGTTCTTCTAATAGTTTAAAATTTTGTGTATTGGGTAAGCCCTACCTTAATAGAGGTGGAGATTATATTAATAAATTACTTGAATTAGAAACTAGAATGATAATAAAGTTTAAAACTTTAAAACCCTTTGGACTAAATCAATAATTAGCCATTTAAATAATAGCTGCAACATCCAGCATTCCATATGAAGAATAATAATGATAATATATAAGGAATATATAATTGTTTTTTATGTTCTATATATATTTATACTTATATATTTTTGTATTGTATTTAGTGATTAAATAGTGAATTTAATGTTATTTGCACTGTGTCACTTTAAATATGTAGGATGAATTAATACTTGAATGCAAGCTGCTTGTGTTAATTGGAATTAATTAATTAAATGAATGAGTATTTAAGCCAATTGTAAAATGTAAGCTTTGTGATCCGTGAAGGCGAAAGGCCGAGGTACCAGATCGCTTACGAAATAAAGAAGATACCCTGGTGAAGTGCTAGTGAATGTGTGTTTTATTAATAAGTATAAGTTCTTTATTGTTATAATTTTTATAATCAGCATACTTAATTAGTTTTACTGCTCTTTAATATTATGCTGTTTCATATTTATAATAAATAATCTGATCTTTATTTATAAAGAACGTTAATATTTAGTCAGATCTGTAATAACTGAAATGGAATCTTCATGGTCAATATTTACTAAAGAAATTGCCCTATAAGTACATTACTGGATTCTTTTTTGCCTTCAAACTAGAAATACTATAGTATATTTTTAAGAAAGTGCTATCTAATAAAGTTGTATTTATAGAAATATAAACTTTAGTAAGTAGAAGATTGACTATTTGAAGAAATAATTTGTATAAATTCATAATATACCATCAATTCCTGGGGACTGTATATTTTATTTTATTTTTTAATTAGGCATTTATTTCCTACAATTGTACAACTTTTGTGAGGGACTTAATATTGTGTTGTGTCAACTTGTTAAAGATTTTAGTAATAAAATAATTTATGTCTTATGGATTTAAGTTCAAAACATTCTTCCTAATTTTCATATCATAAATGTTTTAAAAAGTAAACATATCTACAATAGACATATATGCATCAAATGTGGTATCTGGTAGGCAACCACTGGTAGTTATTTAGTTTGGAGATAAGGTAAGAATCCAGTCAAATATAGATTTTTCTACTGGCATTTTCATTAATACTAGTTGGGGCACTCATGAGTTGAGTAAAATTATATATGTGTATTGCGTAGATAGGGGTATATGCACATATTAGATGCTAGACAAAGTTGAGGACTCATAGTCTGATTGTTTCACAGCTTATGTTGTTGAATATCTAGCATAGCATTCCTTCATCAAAATTAATACTGTTACTAGGGCTATATATAGGGCTGTTTTGCAAATGCTCTTTTTACAGTTTAGTTTTAGTTGAAAGAATAACTATGAGGGGAATTCAATAAAGCCTACACAGACTTGTTTTCCATGTAGGCATGCAAATGAGGGTGATGGAGCAATCCAGCAAGCAGATAGGCAGTTCTGCAGACCTCATGTTGGTTTCTGTAATGTAAATGGAATGATTCAGTGTACAAAAATGTAAAAATGACACCAGAGGCTGTAAAAGTGTACTTAGAGTGTCAGAAATATGATAGTGGATACAGATATGTGCAAAAGTATCCACCGTGTGTCCAAAACCATATGGAAAATAATATAAAATAATTTTGGGTATGTTTGCGCTGCTCGCTGCAGTGCGCAAACAGGCTTTTATGGAAAAAAATATAAAAAGAGTGTAAAAACCAGAATTTGTGAGTTTGTAACAGTAATGCATTATAGGACTCTGTGTGGAGTATGTACAGTATTACACAGCTGTGGTTGCTAACGAGGCAGGGCGTGGAACTGTGTAGTTACCAGGTTCTGTGCAAGGATCTATATGCAAATGAGCTGGGGTTACTGAATAGTACAAATGGGTATCTGTGCCCACAAATCCCATCTGTGTAGGCACAGAACCTTGTTGGTGTCCACAGAAGAGGTAGCTTGTATCAAAGGGGGGGTGTCCGAGTGCTTGTAAGCTCATTGGAGCTCAGCGGCTCCTGTTTGGTGGTAAGTGGGTGTATATAGTGTCTGCTAAGCTTTGCTTCCCTTCAAGGTGCATGTTTCAGTGTGTTTGCATGCCACACCGCTGTGCTGAACATGACTTTCCAAGGGGGTGTGTCTATGGACTGCTAAGCTCTGTTTATCTTTGAGGTGTGTATTTCCGTGATGTGCAGCAGTGCTCAGAAAGAAAGGCTGTTAAAAAAAATTGGCTGAGAAAGCCAATGATATATTAATTACTGATGAGCCCTGTTTCCCTTAAGCTAGGGCCAGGAAAACCCCTTAATGATGCACTTGTCAGGTGGAGTGCATCATAGCTAGCCAATCACATAGGCTACACCAACAGCAGAGCACTATAAACTATGCATACACCCTACAATCTGATCCCCACGATACTCTGTGCCATTAGAGTACAGACTTGGGAATTTTAACTGAGAGAATGCTAAGGTCTGCTACATATGTATGTGCTAAATGCTGAGGTCAATGCAGCTGCTGCTGATGCTGACCATAGACCTAGACTACCAGGAACTACATGAGCTGGAGATTGTAGAGCACTACTGGCTGGACAGGAACATACTACAAGAATGCACTAAGCTCTGCCGACCTCAACTCAGACACAAAGCCAACAGAGGGGAACCCATCCCAGTGGAAACTAAGGTATGTGTAGCTCTTAAGATACTAGGTGCAGGTACATTCCAAAGACCAACTGGGGACATGATGGGGGTCTCACAGGCATCAGCATCCAGGGTACTCCACTAGTTCCTGGATGCCAAGCTACCACATGCCAGTGAGTACATTTATTTTCCTCTCACCCCTGAGGTGAGGGCCAGCAGTATGCAATGCTTATACCATATAGCTCACTACCCTGAGGTACTGGGTGCCATAGATTACACTTATGTACACATCAAGGCACAACCTGGTTAGGAGGGTAGTATCTACATCAACCACAAGGGGTACCACTTCATTAACTGCCAGGTCTTGTGCAATGTCCAGGGCATTATCATGAATGTGTGTGATGGCATCCCTGGTAGTTATCATGACTCTCATATCTGGCACGCATTGCAGCTGTACCAGATGTCTGCTGGGGGGGACATCTCACACGGTCATTTACTGAGGGATGCTGGCTACTCACTGGAACTGTGGATGATGACACCTATCAGAAATGTACATACACCCACTAAAGAATGCCATAATGAGGCATACACAAATCAGGAACATCATAGAGCTGTTGAAGTCACGGTTCTGGTGTCTCGATATATTTGGTGGGTCCCTGCAGTACTCTCCAGCCACATGTGCACAGATGATCACAGTATGTGCCATGCTACACAATATGATCCTGTGGAAACAGCCACAGCAGGATCAGTAGAGGGAAAGGATACTTAGCCCCCCACCAGTGCCTAGGTCACCACAGCCACACCCACAGGGGGAGTCAGAGGAAGATCTCCCTCAGGCTGTCCCTGTAGGCATGCCCAATATGCTCTGGTCTTGGTCAAGAGATAACACATAGCACATGCACTGACAACCTACGGCCCTAGGGACTGACACCTTACTCTGAATCGCATACATATTAGTAAAAATGATGCCAGCCAGACCACACAACCTGTACTTCACCATTTATTGGCTGTGGACTGCATGCATCAGACAGAGTTAGCCCTGAACTACAGGTCTGTTAACTGCTGCATTCACAAGGTAAGTCACTCTCCTATACACCACTTGTAAGGGGTACTACAATATGGTAGCACATGCATGGACTTGCTGCATGTATGCAAGGGAATATAGTGGGCTATATATAGTGTGCTACTGGGCTACTTGCAGAGATCTATAGTAGGCTACTAGGCTACTTGTACAGATCTAACAGCCCTTGGGACAACAGGTACTCTGTTCACTAGTATGCGCCCCATGATATCCACTAGGCCACATGGCTTGGAACTGCACAACATTATTCAAGGGAGATATCAAACAGTGTGGTCACAGGACAGTTGCATGACTGTATGTGCCAGCAGAGCATGGGTTGGTTGTCCCCCTCCCCAAACACATCAGTGTTCCCGTACAACTGCTGCAACAGTAAGTCTGCAATGATATACAAGCAGACCAGACAATTCCTTTATGTTGTTGATAGTGTAAGGAATGAAACCTCACTGGTGGCTGGTGTGGCTCACTAGGCCAGGGACAGAAGCATGGGTGATGATGTTGATGGTTTAATCTGGCAGCATCCAACATCTTTTGCATGTGAGGTACTCATATGGTGCTATTCCCACAGACTGTCATAACCCCCTCACTTGTTACTGCAACAAAGCTGGAGAAATCCAGAGTGAATGGGGGGACAAAGGGCCATACCTACAGACAGATATTATACATGTTCTGAATAACCTACCAGGTGGTTAGTATAACAGCAGGGTGCAACAGGTCAGATTAGCTACAGGATGTAAAGGTCATCACTGAAATCTGTTACTGGTTACAACAATGCAGTGACTGCTGTTTACTGTATAATACCAGAAAACCACAAATGTATGAGGAACAGAGCAGACATATTGGCCGAAATGCTGGACAGTCTGCAAGTACAGGGAGAGGTATGAAAACTGTCACCCTGTGTATGATGTACATCATGTACCCTAGTCACATCATACCTAACCTCTTAGAGAAGGAAATCTAGCCAAATCCATGAATAAAAGTGAGACCAAGGCCCACAATTAGGGACAGGTTTTAAGTATTTGCTCTTACAAACCTAGAATGTCAATAGAATAACAGGTCTTGCATTAGCATAAATCTAATGATGTGTATGTAGTCTGAAACTCAAATGTCTGTCATTATATATTGACTTCAATCTTCACTGATTTGTCACTAATTTTCCAGAAAACCACAACGTTATGTAAAATGGACCAAACATATGAAGCATTATTCTGGACAGTCTGTGAAGCTCTGTACAGTTGTGAGGTATGAGTCTCATATTAACTTATTCAGTCCAATGGAGCTCAGGAAGTTTGCACTGTAACTTCCAATGGGCGGAGCCTACTCCTTTTGATGGAATCAAATTATGTCCTCACATTTCAAGCAAATGTTCATATATCTCTGAAACCATAGGGATTATGAAAGAAGTATAAATAGAACTATTTTATTGGGGTAGTATTATTTAGGCTGTAGGTCTTAAACTGAATTTTGCAAATTATAGTAAACATAGTAACTATTATATTTGTAATATTTTGTAAACAACTTAAATACCTCAGCAACCACTCAAGTTTCGCACATACTGTCAGCAGCATTTTATTCATCTAGCTGAGAGAGTGCATACGAGGCCAATGAGTTCTGTCTGTGTCACTTGGTTTTTGAGATATTTAGAAAAATGTGAAAATTATATCTATACAAATTAATATAAAAACAAATGTTAAAATCTATTTACCTGCACCAGACAGAAGTCAAATATTAATGCAGTTGAGTTTGTCACTGTGTAAGTTTTAAGCTGAAATCTTTTAAAACCTTGTACATAGCATGGTTTTGGAATTGTTGATGCAAATATGAACAAGCAATATTTTACACCTAGAGGTGTCAGTAGGAGTTAACTGCAGATGCACGTGGAGACGTCACTCGGATGTAATGAGTTAAGATCAGCAAACAGCCGGGGAATGTATGATAATATCAGGGAAGTTCAGTACTGTGGTAACAGATGCAGCATCCAATGGCCTGTAGCACACATAATCCAGGACTGGAGTACAGGTAGCTCTGGCCTGGAGTCACCCTGTAAGTACTGACAGTCACAATGGGCATGCTCCTACACTTAGCTAACTTGAGTCCAAGTCTGTAGCCTCTACCACCCAATGACCTGCTATGTGGAAATATGTCTGTACATACATACAGCTATGTATATATATCTGTCTCTCCCTATCCCCCTCACACTTGATGAGTGTATCAATCAGTATGTGGCATATATATATATATATATATATATATATATATATATATATATATATATATATAAAATGAAATATATATATATATATATATATATATATATATATATAGCTGTATAAAGTACAATGATATACTTCCCACATGTACCTACATAACATATATATATATATATATATATATATATATATATATATATATAAAATGTGCACACACAACATTTAAGGAGACATCCCTGTTATACACATTTATATAGATATGGGTGGGGATGTACAAATGTCCCCACATACCCTGGAATGCTGGTTATCTACACTTACACATCACAACAGTTGTCCGATGGAACCAGCTCAAGACTGCAACAGTACATAATCCACTCACCCACAGACCCCTGTGCCTGTGGACTGTCACCCTGTAGACAGACACAGGTACACAGTTGATGTGATGTACAATGGGTACAATGCATGCTTTGGGCAGGCCATATTGTCCCTCGCCACATGTCTGTCTATCAAACTGCAAACAGCCACATATGGCCAGACTGGTAATTGTACATACATAGCAGGGATAACACCAGGTATCCCATCCCTAGGACACCAGATACAATAACAGTACCAAGCTGTATCACTCTCCAGGCCACACATGCTAACACAAGGCCACTTTGCGTACTCCACAAGTACTGTGCCTGCATTAACATAAGCAACAGACATATGTTCTGGGGCATGCGATAAGTACTGTAAGCTGTAGTGTGTAATACTAAAGAGGTAGGAGTTCTAATCTCACTTTACCCAAGTGTGTGTGTGTGTGTGTGTGTGTGTGTGTGTGTGTGTGTGTGTATATATCAATATATCCCCTCACAGCACTATGGACATTCCCATATGGGATATCTCCATGCAATGGTATGCATTTTATGGCCCTGTGACTGCCTATTAGTCTCTACATTCCCTCCTCTACAAGGCCTGCTGATGTCATCCACCTTAAGAGCACTGGCTGACAATCTAATAACAGATAAACTTCATGGTGCATGCAATAAGTACTGCAAACTGTAGTGTGTAACAGTATTTAGGCAGGGGTTCTACTCTCACATCATCCAACTGTGTGTGTGTGTATGTGTGTGTGTGTATACATATATCCCCTTGTGGTACTATAGACACGCCCATCTAGCTCATCTCTATGCAATGGTTATGCATTTTAAGGCCCTGTGACAAGCTGCTGGCCTCAGCACTGGCCTCCTTTACAAGGCCTGCTGATGACATCCACCTTAAGACCATGGACTGACACTCTGATATCTGATAAGTACTGCAAGCTCACCGCATCCAATGTATGTGTGTGTAAATATATCTCCCTTGAAGCACTAGAGACATGCCCATCTAACCTATGTCTGTGCAAAGGTTATGCATCTTATGGTCCTGTGACTAGCAACTGGCCCTAAATTGCCCCCATCTACATAAGCATAATTGATGTTGCCACCATCTGGATTTGTACACACAAATACCCAGGTAACACGTATCAAGGGTAGCAGACCTTGTCACAGGGTATAAAAGTATGATGACGGTGACTGTCCCCATTGTCCCTGACACACTGTTTTACTCATATGCAGCTAGGGAGCCATGCATGTATACTGGCATACCTTGCTGACATCATATTTCTGCTGTGCTGTCTTGCCATCCTGTGCCACTGTATTACTGCCATGTGTCCATAGTTTAACTGCTCAGATTCCTGGAACAAAAACATACACAGGTCCATATCACACCTGTCATTTTGTAACACTATTGCCAGTGTACCAGCAAAGATACACAAAGTTTGATGTGTAGTCATGACACATGCCAGCATACAGTACCTGTCATGGCCCACAACTGCCATGGCATAACACTACTGCACTACACAAACATATGTAAAGTAATATAGTCACCCTGTGATCTGATGCATATTTTCAGGTCCCTGCATCAATGACAGGGATGTGATACAGGTATCATCGCATGCACAGCTTGTGGTGTGGGGGTGCCAGATGCCTAGGCTGTGCCAAACAGTTGACAGCATGTGTGTGAGTCAGGAAGGGGTGCTTTTTAGATGGGTCATGGAGAGGTGCAGTGTGTCTCTGTTGGTGAACTGCATGTGACGTGGTGTTGGAGTGTGTGTGTGTGTGTGTGTGTGTGTGTGTGTGTGTGTGTGTGTGTGTGTGTGTGTGTGTCTGTATACACAGTCAGGACCAGTGCTAGTCCTACACATGTGTATGGTGGACAACTGTGGACCGTACATGGTAGAGTGGATAGTTCACCATCCCTGGCCATAAACACAGGAACTGACTTAACCAGGAGTAGCACTGGCACCACTATGTCCAAGGTCAGATGCGGTGCTAGTACCTGATGGCGACTGCTGTCTGCTTGGCACGTGTCCCCCACGGGATTGCCCAGGACCAGGTGCCCATGGCCTGCTACATCATGGTGTGGACAGCACACTTCCCTCTGTAGCACTGGAGGTACTGTCACTATGGGAGTGTGAGTGGCATGGCCATGTGGACTCTCAGCAGATGGTGTTGCTGGCTTACACCCACATGTCCAATGCCCAGCTCCAACCAAATGTTCCAGCACAGACAATGTACAGTCAAAGACAGACACTGTCTCAGGCCACTGTCTGTCCAATACATCAGTGAACTGATCCAGGGTGTCAGCAATACAGTGGAGGCTGTCAGGAATGTCAGACTGTACTGCATCCATAACCCTAAGCATGCATTCAGAATGTGCCTGTGCCTCCATGACTGCCTGAAACATGCTGTGAGTGAACCATGGTGTGACACCTGTGACAGGTGGTGGATGGGCTGCAGACCTCATTCGAGCACCCCTGTCAATTTTCCTGTGTGGGACCTCACCAGCTTTCTGGCAATGGTCAGTGTCTACACTCAGTGACACCATAGTTGTCACACTGTCCTGTGCAATGTCATCACCCTCTGAATGTCCAATATCCGTGGCCTCTGAAGACTGGGTATGTGTGGGTATACTGACTGTGTGCAGGGAGAATGGGGGCAGAAGAGGAATGTCATCCTCTGGGACAGATTCAGCCCCTGACAGCCCCACCTGTGCCTCACTATGGTTACCATCATCATCAGAGTCCGATAAGACACTGACATCAGGTTGTGAGGGGGAAAGATGCCAACCTTCTCCATTCACCTGTGTGAAGCAAGACAAAAGCAATAAATTACTACCTGCAGATGAGCATCCACAACTGCATTGCATGTGCCACATCTTTTCATCTCTGCTCCCATGCACAACAGACAAACTCACAACATACACAGACAAGTCAGGCCCTTTATAACATGCACTTCAGCTACATCCAGTTAATGTTGCCAGTACAATACACCTGTGAGGTATGCAATATGACAGTGTATATGATAGAACTACACATAACACCCTGTACACCTAACTTGAGAATGATATGCCAGTTGTAGTATCACTGCCTCGGGTATACACAATCTCCCTATTGCGTTTGAACAGGCATCTTGGAGTAATTGTCTCATGTATAGCAGGCTGCATAGTTGCTCAAAACTATAAGTGCAAACGCATTAATATTTGTACAAATACACACCTGTGATTATCCAGTCTATGCACTGTAGTTAACTGTTCCAGACTGGAACATACAAATAATCTAATCTGGCTAAGCACAATAGTTGTACATAGGGCAAAATGGAAGCCCTTAACTTTCTTAGGGTATATATGATCTGTAAAACAACAGTATCACAGTTACCAGGTACAGGACCATGGGCTTCAGCCACACTTGATGGACCTATGGAAAGGTGAGGGAGAGGTATTGTCAACATCACCAAATGCTGCAATGCGACAAGGTAATATGTGCATATATCCACATGTACAGTAGCTACTGTGATAATAGCTATATTGCTGATATTCTGAGTAAGTGTGCACAACTGTGCATAACACCCAACCCCCCACCCCCCAGTGCAGACAGACCTGACTCCGATATATTGGTTTGTATAACCTGCCACAATGATTGATATAGTATTACACTGGTCAACAAAGTAAGCTTAGCCATATGCTCCTCTTCTGTGGATGCTGTGGGATCCACCTCCAGGATGTATGGTGGGATAGATGCCTGGGAGCTGTTGGTTGATCCTAGGTTCACCAGGAATTCCTCTGTGGCTGAGAGTGGTTGTTGCATCACAGGCCTTCCACCAGTGACAGCACAATCCCTGGCAACAGCAGCTGCCCTATGCCATGCAGCATTCACCACATCTGTGGCCCGGTGTCGGACCTGCTCATAGGTCCTATCCTGTTGACCAATCTGATTGACAGCCCGCACAAAGTCTGCCCACAATGCTGCCTGCTGTTCATGATTGTGCCGAACCCTGCTAAGCAAGATGTGATGGTAGTGCCTGAGGCCATCCAGTATGATGTCATTCCCTGCAGTTGTGAATCCTGTGATTCACAGTTCCTGAAAGATAAGAGGGGAACACATTACAGGACCAGATATGTAGACATCCACTATGTACAGATTCTGCATGCCTATACTGACCTGCGCTATCCACTGCTCCCTCACATGTCATACCCCACAGTCTGGTAATGCACTACATGTGTGGATATTACCAAGATAGTAACAATACTTGGTTATGTCCTTGTGTGCAGAGACAGATTCTGCTGTATGTCTCTACACCCATCAGTGCAGTCTACTGTGGTGTCCCCTCTACTGGCAAATTCCCACTAAGATGGCATATGGCTACTGTCAGACAAATAGCAGTGTGGTATTACAACATCTATATGGGGACAGCCCAGCAACACCAGTGTGCCACAATGAGAAAAAGTGACGCAGACCTACTGTAGTATATGCCCTCTTTTGGCATCATACCTTTCAACTATACAGATGTTTGCAGAATGTCAACATGTTTGCCTCATACATGTGATCCTTTTCACACAAGCCTATAGATGTCTGACAAATGGTTGGCCAATCATTGATAGTTGATGTAAGAATATACAGTTAGATTGTGACTTTCACAGGTCATACCCCTCAGAAAACAGTTATGATACAGTAATATGTGTTAGCCTAGTTATGTTTTTAGATTGTACAGGTAATATATATATATATATATATATATATATATATATATATATATACTCTGTCACTGAGTTTGGCCCTTTGGCCTACCATTAATTATGGCTTTGTCCTGATTTCTTGCTGTAGGAGGGTGACAGGTATGTTAGGTATAGCTCTCAACCAAACTGGGACACATGTCAACGACATAGGGACATAGGCAGAGTACAACAGGGACATTCAGGGACACTTTTACAATGTTACAACTATGTATGTGGCGCATTCACAGAATGAGAGGAGGTGACATACAGTACATTATTTGATGATACAGGAGTGTACACTCTTAGGTATTGTCACTATGTACTGCATGTAATCCACTAGCTGTCCTACAACAGCCAACCATTGCGGGAGGGATTGATAGGGACACAGCTGAGATGTGCTGGAAAACAGGGACAGGTGTGAGTCATGCCTGTAGGTATAGGGAAGCAGAGTATCAATGACATCTCAATACCATAGATCTATGATAAGCCTACTGCTGTACTCCCTCATTCCCCATACCTCCATCCTCCCATCTGCATCCCATTATATGGAGACATCTATTACATACCTGGTGGAGTGCAGTATTCCTTTTTTGACTCTTTCATCTGGAAGCTTGTAACATACACTGTCTGTGTGAATGAAATCTTATATAGACCTGCTCCCCAGCACCCGCTGCTTGCCTTTTGAAGGTAATGCTCATTAGCAGGTAATTCAGTTAGTGGCTCAGAATTGCAAATTGCAGCCAAAATATCTGAATTGCAGAATCAGTAGCCAATGACATATCACCACAGTGCAATATATAAGGCCTTTATGTAGGCCTTGGCCCCTTTCTTATTGTTTGAGATGGACATTACTGAGGTGTGGAGACTACAGCATCACAGAGGGTAGGTACAACTACTGTCCACTGTAGAGATTTATGAAGTATGTGCACAGTTTTACCTCATATGCTTGGTCAGTGTCCCATAACACTGTGGTCATCTGGCAGTTCACTGGCAAACATTATGGGTTGATGTCAGTAAGGGAAGAGAGACAAGTGAATGTCACAATTCGCACCCATCAGAGTATGCATGCTAATTCAGTAGCTGTTATTCTATCAACCTACTATCTTTGTAGGGGCAAACTGTTGAACATGTCCGTATCTGTGGGCCTCCCCCTCAGTAAGTATGGCTGTGTCTGGATCTCTTGCTCTAGGGGGTTGGGAGGTATGTTAGGTTTGTGTATGTTACATGTTACAACTGCTGCTGCAGCCTACAACACATGGTGGGGGGGGTTTGTTAATACTTAGACAGCAAGCTGTACGTGCAACTGTGGCAGCTGTGTCAGGGATGTCATTACGACAGAGCCAGGGTAAGGGTATTCTACGCAGTCCAACTGGTGTATGTGCTTAAGGTACATCTGTTATGCAACAGTGTGAATAACAGAGTGGTAGGCAACATACAGTTAGGCGATATGGATATGTGCATTGTGTCTCTGCCTGCAGGCCTTTATCTTGCGAAACTGGGTAGCAGTTAATTAAGTAGCTGTAAACTGTGGGGATTAGGACTGCAAGACACAGTCATTACTTGCTGTCTGCACAATAATGTAACTGAAGTGTGTCACAATACTGGAATCGAGCCCAGGACTGTGTGTTGCAAAATGTATTGCATGCAAGGCATTTAACAGACTGAGCTACTGAGACACTGCAAAAGCATGTGTATTTGCAAGATATATGTGCACATATACATGCTGAGAGAGACATTTCTACATCCATGAGTATGTGTGTGGCTTTATATGGTTGTATTTCTCCACCAGGGTCTTAGTTGTACATGTATTTGCCATAGCTGCCTTAGCAGGTGTCTTTCCACAAGTTGCTGATGAAAGGGTACATATACCTGCTATCACAGGCCTCACGTACATCCATTGGTATGTCTTTGGCTGTCCACTGATGTATTATTGCACCAGGGTCCAAGGTACACTCCTATTTTTCCCATTCCTATATGTATCATTTACATGCTTAATGACAGTATATAGCAGTCAGTTTGTATTACTGGAAACATCTGTGTAACCTAAAACCTTTGTAGCAGGGTGGGTTAGTGTACTGTGCTATAGTTGAGAGGGGCCTGGGGTCGAGACTTGACAGAGGTGTTTATTTTGTACATGTGAGTAACACTGTCATTAACACATGCATATATTAGAGCTCTTTAAAGCTCATTTAAACTGAGCTAAGCGAAGCAGCGGGGCATGCTGTGCCTTGCTGCTTCTGGTAAATCCACTCAAACCCGTGCTAAAAAAATATAAAGAAAATAAAAAGAGGGTGATAGGACAGTGGTGAAATGGGCGCAAACAGGGGGAAAAACATAATGAGCAGCAGGTAGGGATGTACAGGAAGAACCATAGCTATCCATTTCTTGAACAGCAATAGCTGTGCATTTTGACAAATTTTGTAGATGAATTTGGACACTCAAACTCTAGAGAGAGGGGGTGAGGACAACATAAATGTGTTGTCAAGCCAGTTGGACCACATTAGTTGTGCCGAATGGACACATGCACAATGGAGAGCTATGTATGGGACGTTATGTTTTTTTTTTTTTGTGGGACAGGTGGCCATTCCTATTTTTAAGGACAGAGTAGAATGTTGGGGAAGGGACATAGGTACATGTGGGGAGGTCAGTTAGGTAGGAAAGGATGCAACAGCAGACAGACAAAACAGGACAGCGGACAGGGGCAATGTGTGACTCATGAGAGGGTAAACACCTTGGATGGGGAGGGTATTGTGGAATCGGAGATGTATGTGCCTCCAGACAGCAGCAGCATGACTGAGGTCCCCACCCATTGGCAGTCCACACTGCTCCTTCACTGCCTCGAAGGTAGCTGCTGGAGGCTGGGAACCAGGGCCAGCCTGCCCCACCAGGTTGGTCAGTGTGCCCTCAATCTGGTGCAGGCAACAGTCATAGCTATGATGAACAATCCTGTGCACCATGGCTGGTAGTTGCTGCTGGGTGACTACCATGTATTAATACTCTGCTATTTAGGTAATCATGTCAATGATAAACCTATGACAGAGGGATTACACACTACTGATTACATTACGTGACAGTGTGACACTTGAGAGTCATGTATGTGTATAGTACAGAAACTAAACAGCTACCATGCCTTGCTTGACAGGCATGGGGCTAGAACCCATTAGCAGTGACTGTACTGGACATCTGCATGGCATGTATGAATTGGCTGCAGCAACATTTTTACAGACACCCCAGCCATAACGCCATACTGTGAATACACGTTACATATTTCACTTTATTTTATTTTTATATTTATTTCCTTTATTTTATGCTGTATTTTCACTTTCTTGCTAATGATTCAGTCTGTGACATCTAGATACACAATTATTTAATGATAATATGGGCTGCCTCACCTATTTACCTGTAGTTCCTGTGGAAAGAGAAGTTGTGAGCATTATGTAGAGAAACCTAGCACTGGATTTGAACCCTGGTCTGTGTGTGCCAAAATGTACTTTATGCAGTGCATTTAATAAACTGAGCTACTGAGTAACTGCTGATTATTGATTGACTGCTATTTGCCTACAGTTTACCTGGAAACAAAATATGACCTGGCAGTACTACTACAGTTTTACACTAGCCTGCAGTGACAGTCGAACACACATACATAAAGTACAAGCATGACATAGATAGTAGGTAACCTATACATTACCATATAGACTTCAGGTGTACACAACATATTGTTAGTGGGTTTAAATATCTGTGGAGTCAACAAACAATATCAGATCATGGATTGGGCTACCTTAACCATATACCTTGCTTACCTGCTGTTTGTGGATGACAGAGCATTATGAGAACAATAGTGGCCTAGAATCAGACTTTGACTGGAAAGAGAAGTTGTGAGCATTATGTAGCTCTGAATCCACACTTATTGCACAACAGACTTTATTGGCTTTACCTTCATGCAGGTGCTGATACTGTTCCATGTTTTTATATGTAGCTCTGAATCTACAGTTATTGCACAACAGACTTTATTGGCTAAACCTTCATGCAGGTGCTGGTATTGTTTCATGCTTTCATTACACAACAGTTGTCATAATTCATTTCTTGCAAAACAGTTCTACTAACACACTTATTGCATAATAAACATTATTGGAAATACCTTCATGCAATTCCTGGAATAGTTTCAAGGTTTTATTGCATAACAGTTGTGATTATGCAGGTGTTGAATACAGCTGTAATTCCACACTTATTGCATTAGAAACTTTATTGTAAATACGTTCTTACAGTTTTACAGCAGCTTTACTCTTCCCTTCTTATTGCACTACAGTTGACAGTATTCACTTACTGCAATACAGCTCTAAGTCCACATTCATTGCAATACAATCTTTACTGTATATACCTAACTGCAGTTAATAATTTACCCTTTCTTGCTTATTTGGCTATATTTAGCATAATACATCTGTACTCACCAACTCACAGCGCAACTTGGCTAAGTGCCCAGCATGTGACTTGAGGTTGCAAGCCCTCTCCTCTGCAGCTGTTGGGAGAGAAGAACACCATTATGCATACCGGTTTAGCAGAGATTCAGATTAGATGTTAGTGGTACATAGTTAAATGTACTTGCATACATGTGGGACATCCCCTGCCTGAAATTCTTGGACCAAGGTGTCCAAGAGATCCCTCTTACATCTGTTCAGGTTGTCATAGTGGTGTCAATACTGCTCACCTGTGCAGGGGATACCAGTTGCACTGGTGAGGTCCATTGCCAGCTGTTCCCACGCCTCCGCCTTGCACTCTGAGCCTTGGTAACCTCCCTGCAGAAGCCGGCCTTCATGTTTTTTTTTTTTACAAGGAGTCCAACCATGACCCTGACTCCTGGATGCCTCAACATTGCACCTGAAAGCACAAACCCTCACCAATGCCTGCCATAATATGCTTCAGAGACAGAACTCCAATGGATAATGCTGTATTCCCACCTATTGGCTTAATATAGCCTGTTTTTCCACACTTACATGCCATTAGGCAGTATTTAAAAATGTGTTGTATTGCTTAGCACTGCCCAAACCAGCACAGCTAAGCTGAGCAGTGCAAAAACCCAAAGATCATATGCTTAGCAGTGCTTAGAGGTGAGGAAACTAGATAAACACAGCTGAGCAGTGCACAAACATTTCAGCCGCTGTTGTGTTTATGCAGTGCTTAGCAGGTCTTAGCAGAGCTTAGCTGAGCACAGCAGGCCAGAATTTAAAAATAATTGGCATGCAAACCTGCTCATCTATGCTTAAACATGACATTTAAGTAAATAATTAAATGAATCCGGTTTCTATTTTTAGATGCCTGGTAGGTGTATCAGCAATGTTTAGCATTGCTGCACTCAGCTCTGCGCCTTGCAAACATGTTTTTTAAAAAATACATCGATATACTGCAATTGGACATTGCAGAGAGTGTCTTACTCATTTGGGATTGGTTTACACTACACTCCCTACACTGATCCAATAACCATGTTCCTCAGCTCTCCCTCAGCAACCCGCCATGATTAATATGCATGGCTTGCTGAGGAGGAACCATGTACACAGACACGGTGCCATTCCATGTAGACTCTACACTATGCCTACATAGATTTTATTTAAATCCTGGAGTATTTCTAGTTTAGGTTGGGGAATGGGAATGGGATTAGAGTCAATTCAATGGTATTTTGATGAAAAAATGGCTATCCTCTCCAGCCTTTTTTATGAAGATATAGTATTTTAGCTTTATAAATTATTTGGAAGTTTTTAACAGGATTTGTGATTGGTGGAGAATGATCATGTGATTTTTTTTAATTTTAATATACGAGTTAATTGGGTATCTGACTTCTTGTTCTGATGAAGTCAGTGTATATTCTTAATTAGCAAAAGCATTTAACATAGTATAATAAATCTATTCCAGTTGACAGTATCTCCACTGGTAGCATTTTGGTTTCTTTAATTTTTTTGTCAATACTTAGGATGTTGTATTCTGGTGGGAAAATGTCTTTATCTTTTATGTTTGGTTTTAGTCAAGTTTCAGTAGTGACTCGTATGTCTGGGAAATGTAGGACAATGTCTGTATGTATACATAGTATTTTGTTGCATATACGTCTAAGGTTTATACTGATGAATATTAAGTCTGCTTGTGCCTTTGGGGTAGGAAATGGAGGTATATGTGTTTGTTGTGGTGCTGTGAGTCCTGTTTGTATTGGGGGACCAGGGTTCAAGTTGTTGCCACCTTGGTTTCAGTTTTGATAAAGAAGTATTTTTTGGGAGGGGGGTATTTGTATTTGAGTTTATGTTTTAAGTCAAATTTTGTTAGCAAAGCACTGGTGTTTAGATAGATTTGTTTCTGAAGATCAATATGATAGAGTAGAGGTTAAAGGAGATTATATGTGTGCATTTTGGTTTGTGACATAGTGGTTTAGGGTTGGAAGATTGAGAGAGAGATGCTCTGTATAGAATAAGGTTAAGTTTGTGACTAGGATTTGGGGAACTATTATTAAGAGTTGAAAAATGAGCTTATTGGATAAAAAAGATGATTGAATGGATATATCTGGTATGAGGAGAGTAGAGGAAATGTGAAAGACTTTGTGACAGGTGATGGTTTGTACAGATTTTGTGATGAGTTAGACTTTCACTGTTAAGTATGTAGGTAAAATAAAAGTTAGTAGGATGTCTGGGGTTATTCAAGTGGTGGTAAGGGCAATAGGTGGCAACACATATGAGTATATCTGTATAAGTATGTTAAGGAAGGAAGAGTATGAGTTGTGAGATGGTGAAAGAAAAATTGGAGAAAACTTCCCTATATGTGTTTTGTAGATAAAACAAAAAATGATGAAATGTAGTACAGACATAGTAAGAGGAAAAGATACACTTCAGGAATGTCACTAAAGTTGTCTGTCTTATAGTAGTGGGGAGTAGAGCAAGGTGATAATGTTTAAAGAATTATGTATAGTGATGGGTGGGGGAGGCAGGAAGTGATATATAAGAAGTGGGAGGAGATGTGATGTGTAAAGAAGGAAGCTAGGAAGTGATGTGTAAGAAATGAGGGGAGAAAGAAGAAATATTGCATTATTTAGTTGTGTGTGCAGAACATGGGAGTGCTGAGTGGTATATATCTGATTGGTTGGCCTTTGTTGGATGAAGTTTAAAAAGTTTAAATCTAGTGAAGGTGAAAAGGTGGAAATTTGGAGGGGGTAGGATAGGAGTGTGGAGTAAAGTGAGGCTCAAGCATAGCAAGGGTGAATTTAACAGGAGCCATTCAAAATGGGAAACGAACAGCTTAATGAAAGACAACACTTATTCCCCCTAGCACCATAACCAAGAAAAAAAAAATCTCCAGACGGAAGAAAAACATAAGAACAACCTGTGCAAGATGCACAGACAAGATGTAAAAGAGTTGATTAATAATTTTAAGATATAAAGAGAGGGGCCTTGTAAGATTGTAGCATGCACACTGATCTATTTTGCCAAAATGTTCAAAGATAACCTAGAGACATAAAATGGAACATAGGAGGGATGGCTAGAGGGTCCAGTATTTTAAACAAGATGATTAAGGCTGCTACTGTTTTTGACTTAATATCCTCTGTAGAACAGAGCGTGTGTTGTAACTTTAAGAAGCATTTCAAAGTGAGGGCACATGCATATAAACAGAGAGCACATGCAGGCAGCAGTGCCATTTTTGAGAGAACAGCCAGTGTGTTAACATGTATGTGTGCAGTAGTCAGTCTGTTTATACGTTTATTTAAGTTTAAGTTACTAAACCTCAATCCTGATGTGTTTGTATATAATAAAGCTGTTTCAGCCAAACCCACAACTGTTAATCTGTTTTATCCTGACTGGATGAGCGACATTGTGTCAGAACCTGGATAGAGAGTGCAACTTCTTCAAGCCATGAGGTGCAGAGTTAACGGTGAAGGTATATTGAACAGGTTGGGTTACACAGTACTCAATCGATTAAAAAAGGCCAGAAACAAACTTCAGGTAACCAGCACTCGCATAAATTATTTATTTTATAAAGAAAATGATACAAAGCATTCAAATAGCACAAAATGCATTATTAATTAAGCAAAAGACACAAAATGCATTATTGAGTAAATGAAATATTCCAAACCATGGTATTTGATAGAATTATCAAAAATACTTAATGTGGGTGTTCATAGTTACTTCCGATTTACATAATGAACATGTTACATCTTCCAGTTGTGTACTCCAGGAAATTAGACCCAGAGGTCAGATCAGCAAGAAAAGTTCCAATAGCTATGCAGGACAAAATCACGGTCCAGTTAGATAAAATGGTGCAACGAGGTGTGATTTTTTCCAGTCATAGAACCAAATGAATGGGTATCTTCCAAGGTAGCTGCTCATAAGAAAAGCTCAGATGAAATCAGAATATGTATTGACCAAAACATTTAATCAAAGCATTAAAGAGGCCCCACTATCCTATGCGCACAGTTGAGGAGGGCTACCCTCAGGACAAATGCCACTGTTTTTTCTGTCTTAGATGCAAAGAGCTCATTTTGGCAAATAATGCTTGGTCGCAAATCTTCACTACTGACTACATTCAATACCCAGTTTGGTGGATACAGATTTCTCAGAATGCCTTTTGGAATAAATTCTGTCAGTGAAGTCTTTCAGCGTGCAATACAGCAATTTTTTTCAGGTTATCTGTATACTATACAAGTAGATGATTTACTAGTTGGAGGTAATGGTGAAGCAGAGCATGACAGACACCTCAGGAAAGTTCTAGAAAGAGCATGTGAAGTGAAACTAAAGCTCAATCCTCTGAAATGTAAATTCAGGCTACCAGAAGTTATGTATGTAGATCATTTATTTATCAGTACAGGTTTATGACCAGACGCTTCCAAACAAACAGCCATTCTTGAGATGCCAGCTTCAGACAATGTCCAAGACTTACAGCGTTTCCTTGGTATGGTTAACTATTTGGGCAAGTTTATACCAGACTTCAATTAAATATTTCTTCTGTATTCAGCACTTTTAAAAGAGCTGACATGCAAAAATGTTGCCTGTCATGGTTAGAACAACACCAGAGAGAATTTGATGACCTTAAAGAGAAAATTGTCATCCACCTACATTTAGTTACTATGATGTCCACAAACCAGTAATTCTTTCCTGTGATGCTTTAAAGTTTGGTCTTGGTGCAGTTATTCTTCAGGAGGGTAGACCAGTAGCCTATGCATCTAGAACTCTTACCCAAACTGAGATGCAGTATGCTGAAATTGAGAAGGAACATTTGGCAACTGTGTTCGCATGTTCGAAGTTCCATGATTATATTTATGGCCGAGCTATCCAGACTGAGGCTGATCATCAATCTCTTGTCACTATTTTAAAGAAGCCCATCCATACAGCTCCAGCAAGACAACAAAAAATGATGCTTAGATTACAAAAGTACAACTTCAAAATGGTCTATATAAAAGGCAAATTTTTTTATCTGGCTGGTACTTTATCCAGATCGCCCAGAAATACCACAGAAAATCTTGATGCAGAAAATGTTGATTTCAATGTCATGTATAGAATACAGAAGAAATTGCAGGCATCGTCTTCCAGTGTCTGAATCGATATTGCAGCATTGTACCTGTGACACAGACTCTAGATCTCACAGCAACCCAGATAACATATGACAGATGCATATAAATAGAGAGCACATGCAGGCAGCAGTGCCATTTTGACAGAACAGCCAGAGTGTTAACATGTATGAGTGCAGTAGTCAGTCTGTTTATAAGTTTATTTAAGTTACTAAGCCTCAATCCTGATGTGTTTGTATATAATAAAGCTGCTTGAGCCGAACCTACAACTTTTCATCTGTTTTATTCTGACCGGACGAGTGGCATCCTCTTTGGCCTTCTATATGTTAAAAAAGTAGAGTAAGACTGATTATAATTGGGTATAGAAGAATTTATGCAACACCTGATCAGCTGTGTAAACTCCTGGATTATGCAATTAATAGTTAAAACTTTACTGCTGATTTTATAGATTGACACTTTATATTTTTAAAAATGAACATGTCACTGGGAAGGCTGGTCAGCCTTTGCTCTCACAAAGTAGTTTAGGTGATTCACAGCATGTAGTGTGAATAACAGCAGACAAAGTGTTTTAGTTTGTTTTTGAAGAGCAGTTTCTACTAAAAAACATAATGTATAGAAGAAAGGATTCTGTTTAAAATCACAAGGCTAGGAAGGGCAGAGAGAGAGAGTTGATTTAATTCCATAACCCACAACATCCTCCAGAGTGCCTTCAGTGTTTGTTAATAATTACACGAGGAAGTCAACTTTTGGACAGAAGTGGCAAGTTCGGCTACAAACTGTCTGGTGCTGCTCCAGATCTGCTAGAGTAGTCTTCTATGGACAGAACTTACCTATAAATTAATGTACACATCCATAGCACAGTATAAATATTTAAAATCTCTATGCACAGGCTTTAAATACAGTGACATCCTAATATCTCATTAGCACATTAAAAGTGTTTAAAGCCTGTAATTCGGCACTCTGTAGTTAGAACATATTGATACAATTACAGTAAACAATGGTGTCTTGTCTTCACAACCCAACAAAATTGCAACATTATTGTTCAAAATTAAATGAACTCAAATGCAATTAAAAATTGCAAATGCCTTGCTGAGTCAATATTCTTCACATGCCCAAACTTTATACTTTACCAACTAATACTACCAACAGTTACACATTACTCAAAAATAATTCAAGAAACTGTCTGCAGCACATTTTTTGTTATTGCTAAAGCTTCATTTAGTGAAAATATCCCTTATTGCTGACTTTCAATGCATGAATGCATTATTAGATGCCCTTTTATAAGTTCTGACAAATGTTATTAATTTAAGGTTACAGTTCCAGCTGGTATTTTGATGCCTCCCACACACCTAGATTTATAGATAGCTACATTTGATACTTGTTTCTTTATAACTATTCCTGGCAGTCTAGGGGCAAATAGTGCCAACAGATGTCATTCCAGCAACAACCAAAACAGAAAGTACAATTTCAAAACAAACAAATAACCATACAGATGCCAACCACTGAAGGGATTTCATGAATTTTGCACCAACATCAACAAGCAAAATAGAAGGTAAAGTTTCCAAAACAAACACATTGGTATTTTAGTTAGAGATCAAAACTAGATCAAAAATTGCTGTTAAGAATAAACTTAGCTTCCCATATCCACAATGTAACATTAGTAAAAACAGGAGCTAATCAGGCTGCCATGGCAATGCCACTCACCTGTTCTAAGTACTCACCCCCAAAGTAGACAAAATTATTCCTTAATAACATGTCCGTACATTCTTTGACAGTGAATATATCATGATGCAGATTTTATTTTCATACGACAATAGTGTGTGATATGACAAGAAAAATATCTTTGACATCAACAGTTACCACAAGATAATCCTTAAAGAACACAATCACTGACCGCTTGGACAAAAAGACTGGGAATCTTTGAGGATATAATCAACTCCCTCAAAGACGTTCTTAAGCTTCAAGTCTTTAAATTTGGCCAGGGGCTCTGCTCTAGACCCTGCCATACCCAGAATGGGTCATAATGGAGGGTGAAGGGCATTTTTATGGACTTTAGGCAATCCAATAACAGTGGGTATAATTGTAGCATTTACCTGCAAATAGGTTCATAGGTAGGTACTAGGCTATCGGCCCCAGGGCCTAAGTAAGCCTACCCAACAAGGTTCCCTGGCTTATGCCACCCAATAAAGTTAATTTCCTGTGCCCCTGTCAAGCAGAGCCACAGAAGTGATCCCCGGGGTGTATTTCCTATTTCCCATCCACTCATCAAGATTTTTCTTGAAGAGTGCTAATAAGGAACTTTGCTTGACATAGATGGGTAGCTTGTTCCAGAGTATAGGAAGTCTCTGGGACAGGAATCTATCCCTCCAGCATGTCCTGTTTATTGTGGTGACAAGGTTTAGGTCCCTAGAGCACGTAGCTCAGAGGGATTGGGATTTCTTTAGGTGTAGCATGTCCAACAGCTCTGGGTTTAACATAGCTTTATATGTTAGGCAGAGATCTCCTCAGAGCAGGTGGTATGCTACAGAGTAAAGCTGAGTTTTTTGAGATGGTCAGTGTAGGTTATCTGTTTGAGACCAGTAATCCTCTTTGTGAGGTACTTCTGTGGCCTTTCCAGCTGCTGCAGATGTATTGTGAGGTACATTCCAAAAGAGGCACTGTGTCTAATGAGTGCTGAGTAGAGGGGAACAATGACCTCTTTTTTCCTGGATAAGAACCCTTTTGTGATGAGGTGTGCCACATAGAAGGATTTCCTGACTACTGTGGCGATGTGATTATCAAAGGAGAGACTGCTGTCCACCTGGGTCCCAAGGTCGCTTATCACACATTTGGCATTAATAGACTGACGTTTATGTGGTAGTTTATGGGTACATAGTTTTTACCAAAGGGGATGACAATGCACTTTTTGGCATTGAGCTTGAGGCCATGCCTCTGACACCAGGCATCTGTCTCAGTAGGGCCCCTCTGTAGAATTTCCACATCATTTGGGGTCTCGACTATGGCTCCTAGTTTGCGGTCATCTGCAAACTTTTTTAGCCAGAGGCCTTCTGTGTTAGCCTGTACTTTAGAGAAGTAGCTACCAAACAGGAGAGGTCCCAGAACTGAACCATGTGGTACTCCACTTGTCACTGGTTTGATGTCAGATTTGGAGTCTGCAACTTTTACAGTGTGGGTTCTATCAGTGAGCCAGTTGGCAACCCATCTTGTGACATAGGGATTTTTTCCTAGTTTAGTGAATTTAGCTATAATTCCAGAATGGGGGATGGTGTCGAAAGCTTTTGCGAGGCCAAGATAGGCTGTGTGAACCACCTTACCCTTGTCTACAGCTTTGGTGACTGCCTCAAAGAAGTCAGTCAGGTTCAGAAGGCATGATCTGCCTTTCACAAACCCAAACTGGGTGGGGTCCAGAGTTTGGAGGTTACTAATGTCTTTGTTTATGAGTCCCATGATATGTTCCATGGCCTTGCAGACCAGGCTCGTCAGGCTAATAGGGCGATAGTTCGCAGGATCAGTGGTAGCTTCCCCTTTGTGGAGTGGGATAACCGTTGCTGTGCACTATTCAGTGGGCACAAAGCCTGATTTGAGACTATGATTGAATATGGTGCTTAGGTGGGGAGCCAGTTCATTCTGAAGTCCATATAAAATGCAGTCTCCGATGATGTCCGGTCCCATGGATGCTGTATTGGTTTTAGAGAGTGCAGCTTTTACCTGCATAGATGTGATTACAGGGACTCTGCATTCTTCCTGTATAGATATGGGCCCTTTAGGGGGTGAGAGGGGGAGTAAAGTTAGCAGTGAATCTGTCTGCCAGGATGTTGGCAATATCAGTTGGTTCTGAAAGTTTCATGCCATTGTGCTGTAACTCAGAGCAGATCTGGGTGCTGCCATTGAGATTCTTGACATAGCTATAGAATGCTTTGTGGTTATCCTTAGAATCAATGGCGATTTTGTGTTTGTAGCTAGCTTTGGAGGATCTTATAAGGGATCTCACTTTCTTGCTGAGGCTGACCAGGGAGCTCCTCCACTCATGGGATTTCTCTCTCTTTTGCAACAGTTTCTTCCTTCTGCTGTAGAGTTTGTTTATGGCAGGGGACCTCCAGATTGGCTTCCTTTTTTGGAGGATAGCGTCTTGGTTCTGTTTGGGATAGCACAATCCATGCACTCATGTAAGTACTTATAGAGTGCATCTGTGTAGGATTCAGCAGTCGTAACTGTATTGTCCATCTGCATGGGAGTCATGAAGTTCGACACTTCCATCTTAAGAAGCATGAATTTGGCTTTGGAGAAATTTTTTACCGTGGTTTCCTTAATGGTGGGTGCGGGCGGGATGCGGATATCTAGGATGATTAGCTTATGGTCGGAGCTGACCAATGAGTAGTTGACTTCAGGTGTGTAACACTGGTCACTCGTGTTGGTAATGACTAGGTCTAGGATATTGTTGCCCCTGGTGGGGGTATGGATAAGTTGATCCAGGGCAGTGGAATTTATGAATTCCAGAAAGCGTTGAGCGAAGGAGTTGGTACATGAGTAGTTTTCCTAGTTAATGGTGGTAGTTGAAATCGCCCATTATTATGATGTTTGGTTGAACCCTAATATTGTCCAGTATATCAAGAAAAGAGGAGTGGGAATTCTGGGGCATGGTGGGGGATCTGTAGCAAGCTACAATTTGGATTGCAGTTTTGCCCAGAGTTAGTTGCACTTGGATAACCTCGGATGCATTATGCTGCGCAACTAGCCTGGAGGTGTGGATATCCTTAATGAATATGGATACACCTCCACCTTTGGTGTTCTGGTCCAAGTTAGGTGGCCGAAAATGTGGTATGAGTTATAGCCTGGTAATGCAGGGGTGCTCTCTAGAGCCTTGAACCAGGTCTCAGTCACTGCACAGATATCGATGTTCTCCATCTTGTGTTCAGCAATGGCCTCATCCTACCAGAGGTCCATTTTCCTATAGGAATTTAATGTTTCATTCTATGAAACAACTGCAAAAAATAAACCAGCAATCAAATATTCAAAATTTTTCTTGAATAGCAACCACCCTCTCATATCATATTTTATCATTTTAACACTTCTGTTTCAAGACAACATGTTTAATAAAGTGCAAAAAATGAACAAGCACAGGGGTCTGTCTAGTTCCAACCTCACCACCTCATGTGTTGAGGAAAAACATAAAGCAGAGAAACTAGTGGTCTTAAAACTTTGTTTATTAGCTCAGTGACATTGCCAAAAAAAACATGAAAACTAAGTAGTGTTCCAAAGCAACAAGCCTTTATTCATCACAGACAAGTGATCCTGATTAACAAACTATAAAATGACTGACTAGGTCTTTTTATGTGTATGTTATGATTTTCTTAATACCTGATTTGTGAATGTGGGCTGCATATAGATAGGTAGTGTTTTCCTTAACTAGGAATTAGTTTGACCTAATCAGTGGTAGTGTATGGGAGTGGGTACTTGCTGTTCTAAAATGCATTTTTATGGCCCTGTTTATATTGTTTGCCTTGAATAGGCCGGTTTAAACTTAAGAAAATATGCATATTTTCCACACCTTCTTCTAAGTGTATAAAAGCTGATATGTTTAACATATGTTTATCAAGATGCAGGTAGAAGTTGAGTGAGAGGTCTAACCAGAGATTAATATACCACAAAGTCACTGAGCAAGCCAAAATCTAATAAAACACAACAGAGCCACGCATCCAAGCTGCTAATATTTTACTGATGCTCCTAGTACCTCGCTGTTTATCCTTCCAGGGAACAATTACATAACTTAGACAGCCTTGTTTTATACAAAACTGTAATTATTCAATAAATCATTCAATGAAAACTAATTGCTTTCAATTAAGAGCTGAGGTACTAGGAGCATCAGCAAAATATTGGCAGCTTGGATTCGTGGCTCTGTCATGTTTTATTTTTTTTGGTCTAACTGGAGACCAAGATGGCTGCAAAATAGGAATCTAGCTCCAGGACCGTTGTGATGATAGGTTGTTAACATCTCTGTGGATCTGCTGTGTTTTTTAGTACAAAAATGAATAATTTTAAGTTAGGATGTATTCAGTATGAGGTTTTTAGTAGTAATCTCCACACTGAGGTGATTGAAGTAGTATTGTATATCTTTAACTAAGCAAATGCTCTCACAACAAAGAATCAAATAAATGTTCTCACATTTTATGGACAGATGGTAGATCTTGCTGTAAGCTAGTTAGAGAGTGGTATTAGTAGTAGATGACCATGGCATCTGCATATTAGAGAAGAGGAAGATAAGGAAAATCAGGTGGAAGTAGTGGGGAGAAGACAGAGATACAAGGGTTATAGTGCACTGAGAAATAATGGTTAGTCAGGTAACTTTGGAACCAAGGTATGGCATCAGGGCTAATGCTTAGTTCTAGATTATAAGCAAGGAGTGATTTACTACATCAAAGTCTCTCATGTGGTCTATAAAAATGCTAATAGGGAACATTCTTCTGTCCATTGACATAAGAACTTCATCAGCCAAAGACCAGATGGCTGTGGATGTGCTGCTTTCTGATCAGAAGCTATGTTGTTTTTGAGACAGGATGTGGTATTTAGTAATATATTCTGTGAGTTGAAGGCAGAATTTTTTCTCCAGGATTTTGCACAGGGTGGGGAAGGATGGAAATGGGAAGGTACTGCGATGGCTGTGAGGGCTGTTTTCATTTGGGCAGTAGCGGCACTGTGTCAGCTTTCCATATATTAGGTATGGTGGTGTTAGTAAGATAAAGATTAAAGTTGTGTTTTCGGGGTGTAACAATGAAGTCTCAACAGGGGTATATGAACCATGGATGTAGGTTGTCTATAAGTGGGGGGACCTTCTAGCTGTACTAGCCCTCTAGTAAAGGGATGATGTCTTTGGATGTGATCTACCTAAAATAAAAGAGAGAGGAAGATATTGTGGGTGGGAAGGGGGTCCATTTGTTGGGGTGTTTGCAACACATTTAGGGAGGTTACTAAAGTGTCTGCAAAAATTAACTGCAGACAAGCTGAAGGAGTTATGCTTGTTTGCATTTTAAGTTGTCTGTTAGATATATATTTAGACATATATACTTCTGTTTAATAGAATATATGTAGTGAAAATAATAGTGCATGTATACCTGTCTGCTAGTTAGATGCATAGAGACTTCTGTTTGTCATAATATATGTAGGATAATATAATCAGTTAGATGCATACATTTCTGTTTGCTAAAATACATATATTAAAGGGTTAAACTGTTATTAGCTAAGAATCAAAATGACATTCATCTGTAAATGTAACGTGAAGGTCCGATACAGCTTGAGAAAAATGCTGATAAGAATAACTCTTTCAAAAGAGGCATTCAGTTGTGTGTAACAGTGTTTGGTACAAGCTTCAAGGAAAATTACAGATAAGGAATTCCTGAGATGCAGGCACAAGGAAAGAAAACTCCCTACCGGGTTGAACGCAAGGACAACTTACTGAACTGTCATGTAATTCACCTTGAATCAGAACACAAAGTAGCTTAACAACAGACTGTATGACATCAAAAAATACCAAAGTAACAGACTTCAAATTCCAACGGCATTAAACAACAACATACTGTTCTCATGAACAAGATCCAGATGGTACAGAAGAACATATAAAAAGGCCATTAAAAGTGTATGATGTTAGATCTGATTTCTTGTTAGATCTGAACACTGGAGATTCTCATCCGTATTGTATGAAAAGCAAATCTGAGACAGTAAACTGCAAAACATACAGTGTTGTACATGTCGTCTGTTATATAGACAAGTTATTAAGTACTGTGCAAGAAAGTTAATAATATACTGCTAAAAAAGTTATAGTCTGCAAAGCTTAGTCATTAATTAGACTTTGGTTTTCTACCAGACAGCAGCATTCAGCACAGACATTTGCATGTCTGCAATTAATTTTTCATTGTCCCCTACTAACACACACACACACACACACACACACACACACACACACACACACACACACACACACACACACACAATAAAGCAGGATAACATCATGTTAGGTTATTGACTTGTTTCCAAGATTTCCTAGGGCTGTATTTCAAAGAGCTTTTCAGAGAGTCATGAAGTATATCTGAGGCATTCTGCACATTCCTAGATGGCATTAGGTAAGTTTCTGCAGCTTTCAGTTCAGTTATCTCACTCGATATGCGAGTTGGTCCTTTAGTTCATTCAGTTCTGTTCAGTGGTTTATACGACTTTCAGACTTTCAATGCCTCTGCTTTTCAATATGCCCCCTCTCTCTCTTTCATAAGAATAATGAAAGTGTCTTCCTTGTGTTTGAGGAAATTATTTTCTTTTTACCTGTTTTTACAGCAGTATGACTTTCTTACACCAGTTCAACATAAGAAACAAGAGGTGACAGGTATTGTTTTAACTTACTTTTCACTTCTTCCATGGTTTTGCTTTGGAATTTATTGTTATCCTCCAGATAACGCTTACCAGATACACTTAACAGTTAGCTAAAAAGTAGAATTGTACTCTTCATTCAGTTTGCAATACACCTTTTCATTTCTTCCTGCAGAATATTAATAAAGCTTTCTTTTTCTTTTTCTCTGCTTTTTGGATGCGGTGATGGTTTTGATCTAGTTCTTTGATGTGTTTATTAAGTGCAATTGAGTTACTGTTGCCACATGTCAGTATGTCTTTGCATAGAGTATTTTCAGCTACTCACCAGTTAGTGACAGTTGCTTACTTTTGTATATACTTTCAGATTTCTTTTGTTGTATAAGCTCAACCAGTTCGTTACTATGAGTATGCATTTATGTACAGCACTTGACCTTGTTTTCAGTCCAAATGAGTTGTGCTTTTAGTACCAGATTTACAGTTTACACATCCTGATATTTTACTTTTAAGTCAAGTTGGGCACTGTTAATCTTTTGTATGTCCTGCCACATTTTTTCTTTTTACTCTGTTATGTTTGCATTTTGCCTTAAATGAAGACAAGACACTTCTTCCTCTCTTTCAGTGGTATTTATTACACATGTGTGGGAGCCTACTGGAAAGTACCAGGGAGACTCCCTGAACAAAGGAATGCATAAGCTTATATGCTGGTGATATTGCTGACAGTACAAAAATATAAACTAGACCAATTAAACTAGTACAAATGGCAATTAACCAATCAATGGTTTACCCGTAGGCTTGAAGCAGTTCACATTACTACATCTCTAGGCAGAGAAAGAAAATCGGATATACTTCCATATAAGGTACATTTCCTGCTATGAAACAGGCTGTTGTTTTTCAGTACTTTTCCACTATTCACAGTTTACTCAATAGCTCGTAGTACAGAGTTCAAATCGATACATACAGGTTTTCACATACTCAGTCTCCTTGAACACATGCTCTGACCATTCATATTCTAAAATCCCCCATTTGATGCTGTGTAAACATCACCATTTAGTCTATCATATATTTGCTCTAAGTCTAACATAACCATGTGGCTAGTTCCTTCAACATTGTCACATATTTTTATTTCATCATCCATAACTGTAGGCATATAAAACTTTGGCACCTTTTTAGTAGTCTTAAAAGACATTAATTTCAAAATCAATGCTTTGATTAAAAATACAACAAGAAAAGCAATAGAAGCTAATACTGTGATTAATAGGATGAACTTTAAATGTCCACCTCCCCAACCTGAGAACAGGTTAGTTAGCCATGCCCACGTTGAGTTATCTGCCTCCTTGGCCTTAGAGAGTTCGGAGACTCTCTGAATGAGTTCGAGATGACTTTCAATTCTGTGCTGATTGTCAGGAATAAACATACAGCACTCCTCTTGGATTAAAGTTCCGACTTTCGCCACTAGGGTGAAATTGAGAGCCATACGGTTTTGGAGGACTACAGCTCTCATGGCAGTCAGTTCATCAGTCACTAGTTCTAAGGCAGAAAATGTAGCATTGCTTAATACTTCAAGCAATTTAGACAGTTTTCTCAGTTCCCAGATTGATTTTGCTGCTCCGTATGCTGGAATTATACCAGCCCATGATATGACATCATCACCCAAGTCCATATGAGATAGTCCTTTGGTGCCAGTATGAGCTAAATCATGATGATAAATCCATGATGCATCAATTTGGCCTAATGGATTGGCAGGCTTTTTAACCTCTCTCACGTTCCAAATTTTTTCTTGAGGTAAGGCAGATGTATGTCGGATGGCTGGGAGTAGATAACCTAAGAAACAGCTACCAGACCAGTTTTCCAGTAGCCATTTATAGGCCTTTCTTCCGCATATAAAATAACAGTCTTGCACCAGGGTGGTAACATTTGAAGAATGGTCACTGCCCGTAGTTATGCCATGGAATATGGCAAGAAATACAATATTACGAGAACCAAATAATGAGATGTTTCTCAATATCGGCTGAATGGCATCAAATGAAACTCGACAGCCCGAGGCTAGGCATTTTCCTTCTGTATAATTGCACTGATATTCGATTGTCGTGTTGCAGATACTTTCCCATTTTTCGAGTCCAGTGATGTTGACTTGAGTAATTCCGTCAGAAACATAGAGTGCCATTGCGACAGAGAGAAAGTTGTAATGCAATAGATTTACTGGATGTAATGTTAGCAGTGTTGTCAAGTAGACTAGTCCATGTATCAATGATACTTAGTGGAGCCACAGCCAATGACAATCCCCCATGTACGGAGGGAATGGAAGTGCAGATCCAGCAGTTAGAGATGTTGAATGTAGAAGCATAAACATATTTGATGGCTTGATAGGTGTTGAAAGGTGGGTGCCAAATGGCTCGCTTGGCGTGATGCGTCCATGGAGCAGGAAATAAAAATGGCCACAGCAAAAGTAATAGCACAACAAGAATGACCACAAAATGATTGTCCAATATTTTTATGGAAATGGTGGTTGAGTCTGTGTAGTGTCAGAAGTTTGGAGTTTTCCAGAAGGGTAAATATTAGGCTTTGTCAGGTATTGGAACAGTTCTACTGCGAGTAAGAGTAGCAATGGGAGGAGAATCTGGAGTTGAAAAAGGTAAAGGCTGTTGATCTTCAGATGGCATGACTTTTTTGACGTGTGAAATGTGGATCCAAGTTGTAGATCCCTGCAGTCGCACAGCAGATGACATAGTTAGAAGAACCAGGAATGGCCCCTTCCAGTGTGGCTGGAGCTCTGTTTTTCTAGAGAAGGATTTAACGTAGACCCAATCCCCTGGTTGCAAAGCGGATGCTAGAAAAGGATCAGGAAGATGTTGAGCAACTGCTACTTGTCGATGGTGAAACTGTAAGAAAGAAACAAGAGATTTGCAATACAAAAGAATATCATTATCAAATGCATCATATTCAGAAAAAGGTGGTGGTGGTGTCATGGGCATATGCAAAGGGTGACCCATGAGGATTTCATGTGGAGAAAGACCCTTAGTAGGATGCGGTTGTGACCGCATAGAAAGTAAGGCTAGTGGTAAGGCCTGCACCCAAGTTATGCCTGTTTCTGAAGTGACTTTAGCAAGTCTGGTTTTCAACGTCTGGTTCATACGTTCAATAATACCTGATGCCTGTGGTCTGTATGGACAATGAAATTTCAAAATAATGCCTAACATTGTACACAATGAATCAACTAACTTAGCAGTAAAATGTGTCCCTCGGTCAGAATGTATTTGACAAGGAACACCAAAACGAGGTATCAATTCATAACACAATTTTTTTGCAACTGAAATAGCATAATTTTTAGCACATGGGTAGGCTTCTAACCACCCAGAAAAATATCAACAATAGTTAAAACATATTTAAAACGAGCACAAGGTGGAAGTTCAATAAAGTCCCATTGTAAGGCACAAAATGGTCCCATTAGTTTTGGCACAGGTTGAGCGGCAGCCAGTGTGCCCTTTGAAATGTTATGCTGTAAACAACTGGAGCACGTGCTCAAAAAATCTTGCACAGAAGCAGAAAGTCCTGGGGCAAACCAATCCTTCTGGATTTGTTTGATCAATGCTTGTATCCCTACATGAGCTGGCAAATTATACACTTTTATAAGAGAATTTAACATGGATGTGGGGCAAATTAATCTGCCATGAGGATGCTGCCAAATTGAATCAGAGCGTTGGAAACAATTATGGGCCAGCCATGTTTTTCTTTCTGATTCCGATGCTTCAGTTTGTAAAGCTTTCAATACAGTAGTGTCAGAAGTAACTGTTTGTAAAATAGGCTGCAGAAAGTTTCCCTGAACAGTATTTAAAAGAGCAGCCTGCTTGGCAGCCCAGTCAGCTAAATTATTTCCCTTAGCTACTAGGGAGTCGTTAGACTGGTGAGCTGCACACTTGACAACAGCAATTTTGGAAGGTAATATTAAATCGTGCAAGAGGTGAGCAATATACAGGTAATTTTTAATTGGTGCCCCAGAGGATGTCAAAAAACCCCTTTCCTTCCATAGGGTACCAAAATCATGAACAACACCATGGGCATAACGTGAAGTATAAATAGTAACAGATTTGTCTTTGGCCATTTTACATGCATGCGAAAGTGCCACTAATTCCGCGGCTTGTGCGGAAGTGCCAGCTAGTAATTGTCCAGTTTGTAAAGCCTCAGATGGTGATCAGACTGACCATGCAGCCTGAAGTTCACCAAAATTATTTTGTAAACAGGATCCATCTACAAAAAGAACTAAATCAGGATTAAGCAAAGGAACATCTTGCAAATCTAATCTAGGAGACAGAACAGTGTTAACTACAAGCACGCAGTCTTGTGGTTCGCCCTCATCACTAGTTGGAATTAATGAAGCAGGGTTTAGTGGTGGACAATGTCTAATTTGAACAGCGGGATTACTTAATAAACTTAACTCATATTTAGTGAGGCAAGCATTAGAAAGATATTGAGTCTTTGTTTTTAAAACTAATGCTTGTACCACATGAGGTACTGCTAATATAATGTCATGTCCTAATGTTAGTGGTGCTGCCATATCTATCAAAGCAGCAGCAGCTGCCACTCCTCGTAAACAGGATGGGTAGCCAGAAGCAACAGGGTCTAACTGAGTACTGTAATATGCTATAGGTCGATAGCCTCTTGTGCGCGCTTGCACTAGCAGGCCCAGGGCAGTTTTATTTCTTTCATAACAGAAGAAAACAAAGGATTTAGAATAATCTGGGAGCCCCAGGGCAGGTGGGTTAATCAATGCTGTTTTCATAGCCTGAAAGGCGTTTTCATGTTCAGGGGACCAAGGCAAGAGGGTCTGTGACCTGCTTTTTTAGAAGCTGTAACAGAGGAGCCGAAATTTCTGAAAAATTGGGCACCCACTGTCTACAATAACCTGCTAGGCCGAGGAATCCCCTGAGTTGCCTCTGAGTTACAGGGTGGGGAGCAGTCTGAATGGAGGTGATTCTGCTTAGAAGTATTTGATGTGAACCTATAGAAATGATGTGTCCCAGGTATTGTATGTTTTCTTGAGCAAACTGCAATTTAGATTTATTTACCTTAAAACCTCGTTCAGCTAAAAATCTTAAAACTAGAAGTGAGTCCTCTTTACAAGACTGGGTATCTTGTGAAGTGATAAGAATATCATCTACATACTGAACCAATACTGAACATGGTAGTAATGGTAAATCCTGCAGTTGTCTGTGCATCTCTCTAGAAAACAAGGTTGGAGATTCTACATACCCTTGGGGTAGTCGAGTCCAAGTGTACTGTTAGCCTTTATAAGTGAATGCAAACAAATACTGACTATCTGCATGTACTGGGATAGAGAAGAAAGCTGATGAAATATCTATAACTGTAAAACAATGTGCTGTAGGTGGGATACAGCTTAAAATCATAGCTGGTTTTTGTACAATTGGGAAAACAGGCAAGACAGCTTTATTGACTTCTTGCAAGTCTTGCACAAATCTGTAAGCTTGTTTACCAGGTTTCTTTACCGGTAGAATTGGGGTATTACATGGACTTGTTGTAGGTACTATAATTCCTTGTTGTACCAGGGCAGAAATAATGGGGGCAATACCAGATGTGGCCTCTACCATCAAAGGGTACTGTGGCACCTGAGGTAACTTTGCTCCAGGTTTTAAGGTTATTTTAACAGGAGTGGCTGAAATTAGAAACCCAACATCATTATCATGAGTGGTCCATAGATGTGAGGGTTTGTTGTTTGCCTTTCGGCTTTTTCCCGGTAAGGGGTCGCCACAGTGGAACTCTGGTCTGCTAATGATTGGCAGTAGATTTTTTTTTTACGAAACGCCGAGGTGCTATTTGATGCCCAACCTTCAACGAGGGAACACCCATTTATGCATGCATGTCTTTCAAACACTACCCAACCACAGGGAGGACATGCAGACTCCACACTGAAGGCACTCCCAAGCCATACTGAGAATCAAACGGGAGAACCTCTTGCTGTGAGGTAACAACGCTACAGCCGTACCACCGCGGCATCAGGGTAATGAGGTTAAATGCTTATTCTTATCGAGGTCAGACTGCATACACATTGTTTGCAGGGTGACATTTTCATCTAAAGTAGCCAAAATACTATCTTGTTTGTCTGAAGGTACTTGTAACTATACTCCTTCAGCAGTACAGAAGATAGTTGCTCCCATCTTACAGAGCAAATCTCTTCCCAATAAATTTAAAGGTGCTGAGGGTCCTACTAAAATGTATGATTGTCTTGCAAATGTCCCAAAGTTACTGGGACTGGGATGGTTTCAGAATATTCAATAGGAATGCCAGAGACACCTACCCCTCTAGTTACGTTATTGGAGAGGGGGGCATTTATTGCTGCTTCACCGGCTAACATAGATTTGGATGCTCCAGTATCAGTCAATAAGGGGTATGGTTTATTTTTGACAAGTAACATAACATGTGGTCCATCTTGATCCACAGGTATGAAAGGGCATAACTGCTGTTGTCCTTGTTCAGGGAACCTTCATTGTGATGACTGCCGATTGGATGGAGTCCAATTAGAATTCCACTGAGGTGATGTATCAGTGGGTGGGGCAGGTTGCTCAGCCAGATACGGACATTTATTTCTCCAGTGGCCTACTTGGCCACAATTGAAACACTCCATTTGATTTTGGGGTGTGGCTGATCGATCTTCCTGCCAGTTTTGTCTATTATGGTTTCCAGCCCCTTGGCGTCCACCTCTCCCCTGTCCACGTCCTCCCCGTCCACGCTGCTCGAAGGCAGTGCACATCTAAATCTGTGCTTTAACCAATTTCTCTTGTAAGTCCTTTTTTTCCTGTGCTAAGTGGTCGGAGAGGTATTGCACTTGTGTAACTAATTTGTGCAATCCAAGACTAGGCCAGTTTAAACACACTTCCTTTAGCTTATCCCTACTTGTGGGCATAACCCATCTATGAAAGCAGCCGACAATCCACTTTGTGCTGGCCTTTTGGTGGGTTCAGGGTACCCAGAATAAGCCTCAAAGGCTTCAGTGAGATGATTTAAATATTCATCCACAGATTCGTCTTCTTTTTTAAGAACTGACTTGATTTTGGACCAGTTGGGTGTGAGTAGAACTATTATTGTGATAGCATCTACTATCCACTGTCTAACCGCTTCGAACCCATTATCTCCATGTGAGTCATGTTTTGGAATTGGAGTAGGGACATTGGCATGGTCCCAAATCCATTTCATCAGATCAGCCGGTATGGTGTACTGAAGAACTGCCTTAACTTCTTCTGTCGTAGGATTTTGTAAACAAATATGTCCTGCCAGCACACACTGGAACTTAGCTGGATTAGTACGAATAGGCGGTAACGATTTAGTAATGGCCTAAAAATCAACCGCCAATCACGCCCTAGGTACTACAACGGTCGGTGGTTCCTGTGCACTTCTAGCATGAGCTGGGTTTGGTACCTCCCTCAAAGGTAACAATCTGTCATCATCTGACAATTCCGACCCTGAATCTGTATTAATTTTATCTGGTCCAAAATATCCATCCCCACTGTCAATTATAGCTGGGAACTGACCAAAATACCTTCATCGGTGTAAATGTAATTTTCCTTTACCTTTATAGTAGGGTTTAGCTTTAAAATACATTACAGCTTTTGCTTCTTTATGAGTCTTACTACGAGTTTTTGGTCTCTTTTTCTATCTCTTGTGTCTGGTTCTGAGTCACTAGAGTGACTATCCACTGCTCGTTCTCTTTCTTTAGGGGTGGGGTCTTTAGTGGTGGAATCTGGCTGCTGTGCTTCTGCTCCTTGTTGAGCGAGGGGGGGCTGATACTGCGGGGGTGCAATCAGTGGTGCAGTTGGTGGTAGGGGGAGCCAAGCATTACCATCTTCTGATGATTCAGTTATCTGTAATTATCTAATTCCTTCACAGGATAAAGCCCCTTAAAGGGTGGGTCCTTCAAACATTTACCGTTTACTATATCTAAGTTACTAGCAGTTTGTTGTAATTCCTTCAGTTGCTCTTTTAATTTCTGCTGATTATCCTTTAAACTACTAATAACTGAATCCTTTTCTCTTTCTTTCGCCTCTGTCATCCAATCATTAAATGCTGCCCAGCACAACCCTGGTATTCTTCTCCCTTTTCTCTTTAATTTCCCTTGGAGATTAAGCAAAATATTTTTATTAAAACTACCATTCTCTGGAAAGGCGAGTTTACCATCATCCTCATTGAGGGCGACCCACTGACTTATAAACATACAACTGTCCCGGGACACATGAAAATACATATAACCAGCTGGTGTACCTCTTTCTGGCTCTTTTATGGTTCCCACACTTGCTCCCATTTTCACACGATAAGCTATTCTGTATTTTAAAGAGGTAACTATGACGTTTTTTAAACGTTGTTTTCCCCACTCTCATATCTCCTTTCACTCTTATGTCACCAGTATTTCATTTTAACCCACTCTCATACTGCACAATCAATAGCAGAGGGAAAAGAGAGGAAAAAAATGCATGCCACTTACCTCAAAACAACTGAATGAGAGGAATTATTACATTTCTATAAAATTATCAATACCAAATTTGTGAAGCAGATAAGTACAGGAAATGAAAGAAACACTGCCAGAACAGAAAATTCTGTCATGGGCCCTTTTACTAGCAGTACTTCGTTCAATCCCCAACTACCGCAGCCATTGTCAATTCAGATCCGAGTAAACAGCACCAATTGTTGTGTTTGCATTTTACCTTAAATGAAGACAAAACACTTCTTCCTCTCTTTCAGTGGTATTTATTACACACGTGTGGGAGCCTCATGGAAAGTACCAGGGAGACTCCCCGAACAAAGGAATGCATAAGCTTATATGCTGGTGATATTGTTGACAGTACAAAAATATAAACTTGGCCAATTAAAATAGTACAAAAGACAATTAACCAATCAATGGTTTACCCGCAGGCTTGAAGCAGTTCACATTACTACATCTCTAGGCAGAGAAAGAAAATCAGATACACTTCCATATAAGGCACATTTCCTGCTATCAAACAGGCTCTTGTTTTTCAGTACTTTCCCACTATTCACAGTTTACTCAATAGCTCGTAGTACAGAGTTCAAATCGATACATACAGGTTTTCACATACTCAGTCTCTTGAACACATGCTCTGATCATTCATATTCTAAACTCTGTAAACACATTTATGTCAGCTTGGGTCTGAAGCTGTCTTCTCTTTTGTTTTCCAGGTTCCAGTTCCAGTTCCATTTGACTTGATCCTTTTTCCTTTCAGTTTTTGATGCCATTTTTATGTTCACTTCAGGTTTATTTTTCTCTTTTTCTACTTATAAAGAAAATTCCCAGAGTCTTTTTGACGCATTAAATGTTCCTCTGTTTTATTTTGCTACATCTTTTGCTAGCTGAGGTCAGTCAGCAGCCTTGTGAAACATTTTGCTTTCCTTTTCAGAAACCGTCTGTTGCAACATTGCCATTGATTCTCTATACTTGGAGACAGCATCCTCTAGCTACATAAGCATTGCTGCTTCCATTGGTTATTACCTACATTTTTCCAGTAGTCCTACTCAGTGCTCAGATAGAGAAGGTCTTATTTAACTTCCTATTGTTCTATTCTATTATTCTTGACAATGCCTTCTTTATTAAGCAGACTTTAGTGAATGATCTGTATCACTTTTCTACAAGTACTAAACTCTCAACAACACACTAAATGAAAACTAGGTTAGGCTCTTCATCATTATTTTTTCTGGCTCTCTTACAATCAGTAAGTGTGGTGGCTCACCTCATGTGGGCTTAGAAGCTGAGATGGCATGAGATATGGCTCTATGTCTTGTGGAAGCTGCCTTGGTAGAGTGCTTTTTGGGCTACTGAGGATATTTGTTGAATGTGCAATGTCTGTGAGATCTTTGGGATTTAGGAAGATTACATTTAAGAACTTCAGCATATTTATTTATTTACATTTGTTTACCAGGTAAATGTCTGACTAGGCAAAAATAGCCCATTTTCAGCAGAGACCCAGGGAGAAAAGCTCCAGTACATATAACATAGTTATACAAGTAAAAAGAAACATGAAATAATATGATTACATATTTACACAATTACATCCAACAATAAGTTCTAAGCAAAATGAATCATTACACAGTAAAAAAAACAGATATAAAAGCATTTTTGATCATTGATTACACACAATTTTTTTTAGAAGGATCAAATGATAAGGTGGTATCCCCATCAAGGGGATATGAGAGCATGTTAAAAAGCAGAAAAGGAGGACATAGTAGAAAAAAACAGGTTAGTCTGGAAGAGAACAGGAGAATGTCCAGTGGGTTAAGAAATATTGTTTTAGGGCATGCTTGAAATTGTGTTTGCTACTGATGGCTAATATATGTTGAGGAAGGGAGTTCCAGTATTTAGAGATTTTGGAACTGTGTAAGGAGTCACCATACGAGTTATGAGATTTGTTTACTTTGAGTAGTACCTTGTCTGCTGACCTGAGGGATTTGAGGTTTATATATGGTAGGACAAGGTCCCTTAGAACTGGACAGTTATTTGGTTTATACATAACTGAGTGGGCAGTTAATAGTTGATTTAGTATAAGTAAGTTTGGAAGTTCTACTCAGTTAAGCTATGTGGGTGTGTGTGTGTCTTACCCTTGCTAGAAAAACCTTGGGCATAGACAATATCTCTCATGTAGTATTATACTGAGATTTAATGGCTAGGCTTGTAAAGACCCTTGGGTCAATAGCCTAATAACATCCTATGAAACTATTATTGGTATTATGAGTGCTGTGCCGTAGTGCAATGGCTGGAAACAATTTGTTACTTCCATATAACTGGAAAGAAATAATACTGGTCCACAAAATCCCTGCCATCACCATGCTTCAGTTGTTTGCTTCACTGTCATAGCACATAAAACATCATCTCCTTTGCAGTGAAAACTTAAAGTGCATAAATATCATCTGAGGTTGCTGTTTTCCTAAATGATAAGGACACAGTATATGGAACACGGAGTCCAATTTTACATCTGTCTCCTCTATTCCTCTCTACTGTGTGAAGCCCTTTAATAAAAGGCAGGAATTACATTCCCTCTACATACTCAAGTATGCCACTAATTTTCAATTTTTTTTCTTCTTCTTTGTGTTCTACTAACTGCTGACCTTATATTGTCAATCTTCATGTATTCTTGACTGATGGGTTATGGTTCCGATCCTCGGAACTGATTCACCACTATATAGCTCGTGCCAGCCAAAAAAACTCTTGAGCTAATAGTCTACCAATAATGCCCTCTCTACATTATCCCAGATCTCATTTGCCGCTGTTATAGAAAAAATGCATCAGCCGATTCTCTCTTGCAGCTAAGTACATTTTAGAAGTTTTTATTACAATTTCCTAGCTTTTTTGTCTTCCTTAATCTACATAGTAATATCTGAATTTTGTCTACCCTTTTTCTCTTTTGTGAGAGTGTTCATTTTCTTTAACCTGTACCCTTTGGTACTTCTGGCCTACAATAGTTGGTAGTTTCCCTCCTCTTCTCTTCCTCTTACCATTGGGTAATCACTACTACCATCATTGGTAGGAGTCTTGTCTTTTTGTAACTTTTTGTAGTTATTGTGTGTTTTCCAACTTTCTCTCTCTTGATCTTTTGCAGTTTCTGGCTATAATGGCAGATAAATCAAAATCATCCACTCGTTTTAAACAGTGTCAAGACTGCGGCAGAAAAATGCCAAACTTGGATGGTCATGACAAATGTGTATATTGCTTCGGTGTTTCTCATCTTGATCTAGAGTGCTACATCTGCCAGGGCTTTAGTAACAGATCCCTGGTGGAGCATAGAAATAAATGAACCCTTAAAGGGCTTCTTGAGGCCCCTTTTGAGGAAGCATTGCCCAAGGCCGACCAGTCTCCTCAGGTCTCTGGTGTAAAACCTGCTCATTCAGTGCTGATGTATCCATCGGCATTGACGTCTAAAAAACATAAACACCCTTCAGCTGGTTCCTCTTCAGAATCAAAATCTAAGGTTCCGAAATTTTCGGAATGCACTGAGTCCTCGGCACTGACCTCTACCATGGTGCCATCGACACTGACCACGACACCAACTTCAATAATGACTCCAATGTCGGCACTAACTATTTTAGTTACCACATTGGTACTGACATCTTCTGCGGCTCCGCAGCTCCTACCTTCTGTCCTGATGCTGAAGACTGAATTTTTCTTTACTCCCAGAACTACTTATTCTCCATCAATCTACCCCTTTCTGGGACAACGTCCTAGCCCTTTTATAGAGAGACCAGAATCTCCCTCAGGGTTGTCCGGTGGCTCCACCAGGAGTCTTTCTGAAGTTGATATAGTGAGGTTGGTGGATCAGCTTCTGACAGCTAAGAGTCTACCCCCATATCTTCAGCCCTCTCTTCCACCTGTTTCAGGGGAATTTTGTCCCAGTACACCCACATATACTCCTCCTCTGACCTCTTTGCAGGCTTTAGAGCTGTTGACTCCAGCCACACGGACTCCTATGGCCTTGGTGCCGATAACTTCCTTGTCTTCAGTTCTAGACATGGCTGTGACTCTCTTGGTGCCTTTGGAACTCATGGGTCCCTGAGATCAGGACTCCACTGTTGGGTCCGGAGGGTTTGAGTTGACTCCTGTTTTTTATTAGGAGCTGACCTTACCGCTTTGGGCTGTGCCGACTGAGGGCCCAGTAAGGCTCCTGCACTGGCCCAGTAATCAAGGAGCCTCAATCCTCACCACTGGCAATAGCTAGGGGATGTACACATTGGGAGGATGGCAAGTACACACACAGTAAAGTGCAATTTCCCTTAAGAGCACACATAGATCACAGTCAGTATTGGTCTGGTTTCTCCCTTTTTCTCCAGATCTCCAATAAGACTCCCCACAGACACAGCTATAGGGTTAAGATCTCAGCTGAGGGGCCAAGCCAAGACCTCCAACACCCTCTCTGTCCACCCAGTACTTTGTGTCCCTGCCCAAGTAGCTGACACACACATATCCTTTGAGATTTGATTTATATGCAAACACACACACACACACACATCTGGGGAAGGCTGTCTCAGGTTTACTAGCTATGCCCCTTCTGCTCAGACTATAAGGTGGTTTCCCTGCCACCAACCCATACTTATCAGCTGTGATAAGGTCCTTACAAAGGGTGCCCAATCCTATTTTGTAATGTTACTATTATTCAAATGGTAGTCTGACCAAGAATTGAAGGCTATTTAGGAGTGTCAGGTACAGTGTCACTAAATACATATGCAAGTACGCTAAGAGCTTAAATATGTCTCATAAATATCAGCCACAAAGATATGTTTAAATATATTTAATAATAAGTAATAAAAGAACAATATAATATTCAGTAAAATCACAGTAACTTCAGAGTTTGAAATCATATGAAATATTAAAAAAAAAACATTGCAAGACAGTCTCAAATAAATACTGAAAACATCTAAACTAATCTTTACTATATTCCCATCTACATCTAAAAGAGATACTATGCCCTAACTCTTACTTACAGCAAGGCAAGTACAGATGGTGATGATAAGTGGATGTTCTTGCTAGTTCCAAGACAAAATACAAAAAGCCCAGTCTCCCTCTGCAATAGTTCTTAAATTATCAAATATTACTGCTGGATTAGCTTGGATGACATCACTTTTTTGTCACCTGACTTAAGTTCCCAAGCTAAACCCCCCATTGTACCATTTGACATCTCCTTGTGAAAAATACATAGCTTTCAGATGTTTGCAATTGCTAGATGACATAAAACAATAAAACACAAAACAATGCAGAAGGCACCCTAATTCTAGACATCCTGTCTCCTTGCTGCATTGAAACTAACTTTTATAACACAATTCTAAAACAATTTTATTTCAACTTATTTTCTTGAAGTTTTTCAAGTTAACTGTATGTTCCAGTTTCTACTATTAAAACATGCATTTCCACATGTATATAGCTTATATACATTTCTGTTCTTTTCCAGTAGGTACACTGTGGACATATACTTGAAGCTCAGTACTGTACAAACCCTGTTCAACACATACTTCTATACCAATAATTTAATATACACACAACATATAGTTCTAATACATTTGGTAAAACAAGCAATTGCACCATGCTGGTATTCACATATAACTGTGTACAAAACACCAGATAGCTGGGCTGGCAGTCTCTCCTTTTGTTACATTTCTATATAAATCATATTAATATTCTCAAATGACATAATTATTTACAAAATTCCAGCTAGCTGAGCTGGCAGTATTTCCCTTGTGTCACTGTTCTTCCCCCCGAAAACTCAAGCATGTTTTTCAAGTAACCCTTGAGAAATATTGCTTGAGAGAGTTGACTATCTGAGGATACCTTACCCCATTCCCTGTCTTGAAATTCCGTCTGCCTTGGCATTGCTGACCCCAGAACAGTGCTGCACTGTCCCATCATATGTCTGCAACCCTCAACCCTAGGCTCCACCATAGTAATTTGGGATTTGGCTGACTGTCTCCCTGTAGCCATAGAGCCCCCTCAAACTCCCACTGTGTAGTTCAAATGCTTAGCACAAGGGGCTCCCTGTCATGGTAAGGTTTCAACATGTTAACATGGCACAATTTATGCCCCTGCCTTCTGCCTAGCAGTTCTACTATGTACTTAACATCACTGACTTTCCTTACCCCCCTGAAGGGTCCCTCACAAGCTGCCTGCAGCTTGTTGTGTCTGACAGGAATGAGAATCATAACCTGCTGCTGTACAACATACTCTCTAGCTTGAGCATTCCTGCTATACCAAACCTTTTTCTGCTATTGGGCTTCTGTCAGGTTCTCCTGGGCCAAGCCCATGAGTTCACTGAGCCTTGTCCTATGGTTTAGGACATATGCCACAAAACACTCCTTGTGGGATTCACACTCACCCTCCCACTCATCTTGAATCAAATCTAGAGGTCCCATCACCCTATATGCCCGAACAACAACTTGAAGGGTGAAAAACCTGTGGATTCCTGTGAAACCTCTCTGTAAGCAAACAACAGATGGGGCAAATATTTGTCCCACTCCCTCTTAAACTAGTCTGTAAATGCCCACAGCATCATCTTGAGTGTAGAGTTTAACCTTTCAACAAGACCATTAGTCTGGAGATGGTAGGGGAGTAGTTTTTAGGTGCTTCACCCCACAGTGCTTCCACAGACAAGCCAGAAGGTTTAACATGAAATTGGCACATCTGTCGGTCAGTATTTCTTTCGGGAAACCTACTCTGATGAAAATCTCTAACAAAGTATTTGCCGCCTTTTCTGCCTCAATGAAGGACAGAGCCACAGCATCAGGATATCTGGTAGCATTATCTACTACCACTAGGATATACTTTTTCCCTGTGGAACTTGGGGTACTCAGAGGCCCCACAATATCCACAGCTACCCTCTGAAATGGCTCCTCAATCACAGGCAAAGGCATCAAAAGAGATTTCACCTTGTCTCCTGCCTTGCCTACCTTTTGGCATTGCTCACAGATCCTCCAGTACCTTGTTACATCTCTAGAAATCCCAGGCCAATAAAAGTTCTGCACAATATGTCCTTTTGTATGTTTTATGCCCATATGACCTTCAAAGAGAATATCCTGGGCTATGGCTAGAAGTGTCAGATGGTAAACTCTGAGCACTGCCAACTGCTGTATTCTGTCACCCTCTATCCTTCCCTCAGGGGTCCACTCTCTATTCAGTAACCCTTTGTTCCATATACAGATTCTCTCTTTCATTGAGAATCAGGTGCCTCACTAGCTACCTCCCTCAGGCCTTGTAATTTAGGGTCTTAGAGCTGACCCTGTCTGAACTCTCTCCTAGTAACTCTTCCCAGCTACCCTTCCACAGGAAGTCTGGTATTCTTTAACAGAGATGCCTCACTGTCAGCCTGGTTACTACTACTCACCTCTGCCCTTGCAGTCACTCTGTCCAAGGGAATATCAGTGCTCAGAACCAGCTGTGGCTCACCTTCAGTCTCACTGTTACAGGGTAGCTCCCTCCCTGAAGTAACCACCTCACCAGTCCTGGCTGCAAGTGTGCAGTCTGTCTGGCTCTCCCCCAGGCTACCAGACCCACATGCTTCTCTCCAAACCTGACTGCTTGTAACTGCATGCACACAGGGTATTGCATTATCAAAATCACTCCCTATCAGGACATCTGCAGGGATATCCTCAAACACACCTACTTGTTTGCTTTCTTTTCCACCCTGCCAGTCAAGGTGAATCCTAGTCAAAGCTATTTGGAATGGGATCCCTCCAAAAGCTCTGACTGGACTAGACTGCCCAAGCAAGTAGTGCTCCTCTATAACCATTTCAGGTTTCACAATGGTTAGGTCAGAGGCTGTCTCTCTCTTAGCAGTGGCCTCTTTTCCATCCATTAAGATAGGATATAACCTCTTGTGGTAGTTTGGTACCCTTGTTGTCTCTTCAGAACTTACTCCTGGAATTTTGTCTTTCCCACTTACTGGCTCTTCCACCTTTTGTTCCCCACCTTGCCTCCATGGACATCTGTATGCTACATGGCCCCACTAGTTGCATTTAAAACATTTAATCCTTGGTCCTGGATGTGTATCTGGACTAGTGGCTTCCTCTGCTTCTGTCGGACTCTGTTGGGGGCAGTCTGGGCTGCCCATCATAGGTTCCCTTAGACCCATGAACAGCACTGGGTGTTCCTTTCCTGTGCAGTGATGACCTGCTTGCTAGGTATAGGTCTCCCTTCTTTCCCAACTCATCTGCAGTATTGCATTGTCTATCAGCTAACCAGATTCTCATGTCCTCCGGTAAAGTGCTAAGGGCTTGTTCCCTCACCAAAATGTCTGCCAGCCTTCAAAAGTGGTGACCTGACATCCACTCATCCACCTATGTAAATAAGTGCTTAGTTTAGCAAAATATTCACACACACTTTCATCTGCCTTACGTGTATGCTCAGAAATCTTTTTCCTATAAGCTTCAGGTGTTAACTTAAAACATTCTAAAAGACAGTTTTTACAATATTATAATTTAAGCAGTCAGTATCAGACAATTTAGAAATAGCAGTTACATCTTTACTATGGAGGAAGAGGGTCAGGAACTGTAACCAGAGCCCTTGGTCAACATTATACTGTTTACATACCCTCTCAAACATATGAAAGAAACTATCAAAATTATCCCCCTCTGTAAATTGTGGAAGAAATTTACTGACCTTTGTTGCTTCTGGAATTCGGTTACTCCCTTCCCCATTACCTCCATGACTCTGGCAAAGAGTCAGCATCTCCTTTTCATGTTGCCTCTGCCTCTCCTTCTTCTCAGCCTCTAGACATCACAGTTTCTCATTTTCCTCAGCCTCTAGAAGTCTCAGTCTCTCTGCTGCTTCTATTTCCAAACACTTGGCCTCCAGCTCAAGTCACTTTAACTCCAGATGTATTTTTAAGTCCTCTGTGGAAAGGTTGAGCTGTCCATTTTTTGAGAGTTGTACATCTCCAAGGCCAGCCTGGTTGTCCTACTGATCTGTGATGTGGCTGTGCCCAAAGGTACAAAAATTTCTGCCTTAGTCAGGTTGGCATGTATCAGTCCTTTAGCCTGGCACATCTCAGCTAACTGGCTCTTTGTCAGCTTGTCATACTCCTCTGCTGACATGCTTGCCTGCTCTACCTGACTAACTAAGCTAACAAAAAAAAAAAAAAAAACAATTGTGATTGAAACTCTGAATGTTCACTGTGTGGCTAATTGAGAGTACAAACACCTTCAGTGACCACTGTACACAGGCTAAAGGAATTCAATATCCACATCACTACAAACCAATTAATATGTGATGTGGATATCTCACCACTGACAACCAATTAATATGTGATGTGGATATCCAACCACTGTCCACCAATTAATATGTGGCACCCCTGCACTGGCCTGGTAATCAAGGAGCCTCAATCCTCACCACTGGCAACAGCTAGGGGATGTAAACATTGGGAGGATGACAAGTACACACACAGTAAAGTGCAATTTCCCTTAAGAGCACACAGAGGGGCTACTTTCTCCCTTTTTCTGCAGATCCCAAATAAGACTCCCCACTGGCACAGCTATAGGGTTAAGATCTCAACTGAGGGGCCATGCCAAGACCTCCAACACCCTTTCTGTCCAACCAGTGCTTTGTGTCCCTGCCCAAGTAGCTGAAACACACACACACGCATTTTGAGATTTGATTTATATACAAACACATACACACCTAGGGAAGGCTGGCACAGGTTTACTAGCTATGCCCTCTTCTGCTCAGACTATAAGGTAGCTTCCCTGCCACCAACCCCTGCTTATCAGCTAATATAAGGCCCTTACAAAGGGTGTCCAATCCTACTGTGTATTACTATTATGCAAATGATAGTCTGACCAAGACTTGCAAGGCTATTTAGGAGTGGCCTGTACAGTGTCACCAAATACATATGCAAGTACTCAAAGAGCTTAAATATGTCTCACAAATATCAGCCACAAAAATAGGTTTAAATATATTTATTAATAAATAATAAAAGAACAAGACAATACTTAGTAAAATCAACACAGTAACTTCAGAGTTTGAAATCACAGGAAATATTCTAAAACAACATTGCAGGACAGTCTCAAATAAATACAAAAAACATCTAAACTAATCTTTACTATATTCCCATCTGCATCTAAAAGAGATGCTATCCCCTAAATCTTACTTACAGTAAGGCACATGCATATGGTGATGATGAGTGGATGTTCTTGCTAGGTCCAAGACAAAATACAAAATGCCCAGTCTCTCTCTGAGAGAGTTCTTAAATTAATATCAGATATTACTGCTAGGTTCACTTGGATGACATCACTTTTTGTCACCTGACTTAAGTTCCCAAGCTAACCCCCATTGTAGTATTTGACTTCTCCTTGTGAAAAATACATAGATGTCAGATGTTTGCAGTTGCTAGAAGACATAAAACAATAAAACACTTACAAAACAATGCAGAAGGCACCCTAGTTCTAGACATCCTGTTTCTTTGCTGCATTGAAATTAACTTTAATAACCCAATTGTAAAAAAATTCAATTTCAACTTATTTTTCTGAAGTTTTTTAAGTTAACTCTGTATGTTCCAGTTTCTATTATTAAAACATACATTTGCACAGGTATATGGTTTATATACATTACTGTTCTTTTCCAGTAGAGTACATTGTGGACACATCAGCTCAGTACTGTACAAACCCTGTTCAACACACACTTCTGTACCAGTAGTTTAATATACACATAACATATAGTGTTAATACATTTGGTAACACAAACAATTGCATCATGCTGGTATTCACAACTGACATATAACTATTTACAAAATTCCATATAGCTGGGCTGGCACTGTCTCCTTTTGTTACATTTATGTATAAATAATATTAATATTCTCAAATGACATAAAATTATTTACAAAATTCCAGCTAGCTGGGTTAGCAGTATTTCCTTGTGTCACAGGCTCTTCCTCAGCTCTGGCTTTGCAGGTGGGGCTCTTGGGGCAGGCTGATGACTCCAGTTCTGAGTTTGACTGTCTGTGTACTGAGCTCCCATCCCTCCTCAGGGGGGGTCATGCCTTTCAAGCTATGGAGAGGGCTTTGGCCACCACTTCTTCCCAGGTGGCTTCTGTGTTACTGGAGTCTCACCCCTTGACTCCTGCTTACACAGAGCTATCCCCAACCTCCGAACCCAGACAGTGAGCTCCAAGGATGCAAGACATACTCACCCAGGGTTACCCCTCTTCTGAGCCCTATTCATATATTCCCACTGCAGAGCCCCCTCAGAAGAAAATTTGTAAAAGGAAACACCTGGACTCCCCTGAAGAGTCCATCACCAAGGACACAGATTTCAATGATGGGGAGGGTTCCCCCAGTCACCCCTGGAAGACATCTCCTTTAGAGACATTCTGGAGATCCTTAAACATGGGGCTGACTGGAAGCCCAAAGACCCCACATCGGAGGAGTCTGTGTACTTGCAAGACTTTGGAGCTCTCCCACCCTGCTGAAGATCTCATTAAATTGATCACTCACCGGGCTTGGAAGGCCCCTTATTTGAAAGAACCAATCCCTCAGAGACCAGATAAAATACTTTCTGCTCCTGAGGATCATCAGTACTGGGTGAAACAATTAGGAGTAGATGCCATGGTGGTAGTGTGTGCCACTAAAAAGGAACTGGCTGAGGAAAGTCCTCAGAACCTGGAGTCGAGGTCTATGGACAGATTTGGGAAGTGGGGTCACACATCATTGACCTTTACCATTAGGTCCTTGACCACCTGAAGAAATGTATTACTAAAGATGGTGATATACACCCGAACCCAGGCCCAACTACCAACCCAGACTCTGTCACACCAACATCAGTCCAAAGATCAGCTGGCTCCCTTCTTATCTTCCATCTTAATCTAAGAAGCTTAAACAATAAGGTTCACAATCTACATGCTATGTTAGCCACACATCTCCCTGACATTATGTGTCTATCAGAAACATGGCTCAAACCAGCCACAAAAGATGAAGAAATTCTCCCACCCGGGTACAATATTTTAAGGGTTGATCGGGAAAAAAAAAGGGGTGGGGGATTGGCTGTCATGTATAGAAGTACCCTTAATATCATCATGAATCCTATACAACCGCCTAAGGTTGCTAATGCAGAGTTAATTGCCCTAAAACTTTTCTTAAATAACCTAAAAAGTATCAATCTTATTGTAATCTACATTCCGCCAGGGAACAACTTAGAAACTATGGAGTCAACACTAAACTGGTTAGCCTCTAACTACCCTCAAGAAACCATCGTATTAGGGGACGTCAACATTGATTGGACCCAATGTTCCACTCAGACTAATCCCATGCCCATTAATTTATATGGGTTCTCACAAACAATTGTCTCCCCAACAAGAATTGGTAATGCTAACCATAAGGAGAGCATAATTGACTGGATTCTTACTAATAATGGCACACATAAATATACTACAGGGACCCTCCCTAATGATCTTAGTGACTGTGGTGTATTCAATGGACTGTGTTGTCTTGCCTTAGCTAGTGCTCTTTGGGGGCGGGGGAAAGTGCATGACGCAAGGCATGAGACAGGAAGTTGGAGTGTATTGTAAGGTTGTTGGCCGGTCAATAAAGTTTGGAGTTGGTACCAACTGCACACAGTTGTCCCGCGTCTTCTTTCTAAGGTAAAAGAATACGACATGGTGTCAGAAGTGCTGTGTGGCTGTGCCTGGGAGTGCTGACCTCTTGCTGAAGACCGCAGTGGCCAAGGGCGTGGAGAGCGGACATGTCGGACGACGAGAATGGTCGGCAGCCACGAGCTAGAATCAACATGGCGGCTAGCGCCCCAATGCTACATTCAGTATTCAGCCGCCAGAGCCCTTTGACTTCTCCAAACCCCACGAATGGACACGATGGATACGCCGGTTTGAACGGTTCCGGCAGGCCAGTAATTTATCTTCCAACCCAGAAGGGAACCAGGTGAACACCCTGATATACTGTATGGGCGATGAGGCAGACGATGTCTTGAGAGGCCTCAAGCTAACCGAGGCAGAGCACCAGGAGTATGCCAAAGTGAAAGAGGGTTTGAAAGATTTTTATTGTCAAAAGAACATTGTTCTGACGTGCGATTTAACATGCGAAAACAAGAACTGAACGAGACTGTTGATGGTTTTGTTACTGCCCTGCATGCTTTAGCCGAACACTGCAATTATGGGACGCTGCACGATGAGCTTATAAGGGATAGAATTGTTGTGGGCTTGGCAGACACCAGACTGTCCGAGCGGATGCAGATGGAGAAAGAGTTGGACTTAGAGAGAGCTGTAAATATGGCCAGACAGTCGGAGGAGGTCAAGAAGCAGCAAACGGCCTTGCGGTGCGACAGTACCGCCCTGCAGTATAACGTGAATGCTGTGCAGACACCACTGGGCGCCAGGCGCAGGCCAGAGGCCTCGAAGGTTGGGGCAAGCCCTTGGCACCGATTTTTCAGCGCCAGACGCAAAGAGTAAAAGCCCGAGCTCGCAGTGTTACAGGTGTGGGGGGCCATTTCACCATAGACTCCTATGCCCGGCGACTGCTGCAAGATGTCGCTCGTGTGGGAAGAAGGGCCACTACCAGCGGGTCTGCCGACAGTTCAAGGCGGTGCAGAGTATTGAGGAAGACGAGGAGCGGGTGAGCGTGAAGAACAGGGGTTCTTCCTTGGTTCTGTCTCCTCCGGGAACCATTCCTGGATTGTGGAGGTGAAAATACAGGGCACACCTATGACTTTCAAGCTTGACACGGGGGCGGATGTTACTGTTATCTCCAAGTCAGACCTGCACAACTTGTTCAGTGGGAAGAATGCTCCTGTGCTCCAGCAGCCGGAGAAACCCCTGTTGGGTCCTGGAGGATGCCACTGGAGGTTACAGGATCCTTGGAGCTTCAGCTTGGCTATGGACAAAGACAGACATGTGAGGAAGTGTATGTTGTAAAAGGGGCCGCCATGCCGCTTTTAGGCCTTCCTGCTATTTTGGGGCTGGGCCTCCTGAAACGTGTTGACACTATCACCATGGAGTCTTTGAAGACCTCATACCCGGACTTATGCTCTGGGTTGGGGGTAGTGCAGCGGAAATACCACATAAAGCTTCAGCCAAAGGCGGTGCCATACTCTCTGAAGACCCCCAGGAGGATACCACTGCCATTGATGGGGAAAGTGAAAGAGGAGTTAATGAGGATGGAGGCGCTGGGTGTCGTTACCAGAATGGAAGAACCTACTGATTGGTGTGCAGGCATGGTGGTAGTCCCAAAGAAAGACAGTAACAGGCTGAGACTATGTGTAGACTACACTAAGCTAAATGAATACGTATGCAGGAAAGGTTAGTGCTGCCCTCGGTTGAGCAGAGTCTTGGGATGCTTGCTGGGGCGAAGGTGTTTAGCAAACTGGATGCCAATATGGGATTTTGGCAAATTCCTTTGTCAGAGGAGTCGGCCGCGCTTACCACATTCATAACCCCTTTTCGGCGTTTCCGTTTCAATCGCCTTCCCTTTGGCATTAATTCTGCACGAACACTTTCAACGCATGATGGCAGAGGGCATTGAAGGATTAGAGGGTGTGATTTGGCGCATCGACGATGTGCTGGTCTGGGGTTGCCAGGAGGAGCACGATGCCCGGCTTCACGGTATTAAAGAGACTGGAAGAAGCAGGTATTACGTTGAATGTAGGGAAATGTGACCTGTCGAGGGCACAGTGACTTTCTTGGGCCATGTCATTACGAATGCTGGTATAAGCCCGGACCCAAGGAGGACCGCGTCCATCACGGAGATGGCGGCACCTGCTACAGTAGGAGAACTTAGGAGTTTCCTGGGCATGCTGAATCAGTTGGGAAGTTCATCCCTCATTTGGCTGAGAGGGACAGAGCTTTGAGAGACTTATTATCAAAAAAGAACAGCTGGTACTGGGGTGGGGACCAGGAAAAGGCATTCAAGGACTTAAAAGAGGCAATCACCTCACCTCCAGTTTTGGCTGTGTATGACCCGGAGAGGGATCTGAAGGTTTCCGGATGCTTCTTCCTTTGGGTTAGGGAGTGTGTTGCAGCAACAATGGGAGGACGGCTGGAGACCCGTGGCATACGCATCAAGGTCACTCTCACCCACAGAGCAACGATATGCGCAGGTTGAGAAAGAGGCTCTAAGCGTCTACCTGGGCATGTGAACGCTTCGAGATTACCTATTAGGCAAATCGTTCTGTCTAGAGACTGATCACAAACCCTGGTTTCATTGCTGGGAGGTCAGGCGCTGGATCTTCTACCGCCCAGAATCCAACGCTTTAGGATGAGATTGATGCAGTTCTCATACACGGTGCAATGCGCTCCAGGGAAATCACTCTGGGTGGCAGATGCCCTGTCACGTTCTCCACTTAAAACCAGGCTAACCCGGAGGAAACGGAGTTAATGGAGGACACGGATATCTACGTGAACAGTATTGTGGAAAACATGCAGGTGAAGCCATCCTTCCTCCAAACACTACGGGAGCAGCTGAAAGCGGACAGTGTGTGTCGCTGGTCATAGACTTGTGCAGCCAGGGTGGCCGCTGTATGCGAACCAGGAACCCTTACTGAAGAGCTACTGGCCAGATCGGTCCACACTAACAGTGAAAGATGGGTTGCTTTTAAAGATTCGCCTTGTTATCCCTCTGCCATGCGTAATGAGGTGTTGTTGAAATTGCATGAGGGACATCAAGGCATTGTGAAGTGCAAAGCCAGAGCCTGTCAGACCGTCTGGTGGCCTGGGCTTAGCCAGCAGATAAATGACATGGTTTTAAGATGCAGGACATGCATCTCAGAGAGAAGGAATCCTCCTGAGCCCCTCATCCCAACAGAATGTCCTGACCGACCATGGCAAAGAGTGGGCGCGGATTTATTTGAACTAAAAGGACATACTTACCTTCTTGCTGTGGACTACTTATCCAGGTTTCTTGAGATCGCATTGTTGAAACATAGCAAATCCAACGAGGTCATCACCCACCTAAAATCTTTCTTCGCTCGCCATGGTATCCCAGAGGTACTTGTGTCTGATAATGGACCTCAGTTTTCAGGGCAGTCTTTTGCGGCCTTTGCAACCGCTTATGGCTTCGAGCATGTCACAAGCAGCCCCAGGTTCCCGCAGAGTAACGGGGAGGCAGAACGTGCGGTGCAGACGGTGAAGAACCTGCTAAAAAAAAGTGCTGATCCGTACATGGCTCTCTTGGCGTACAGGACAACGCCACTGCAGAATGGTTATAGCCCTGCGGAACTTCTTATGGGACGACGGTTGCGGACCTCTCTTCCGATTCATCCTTCGCAGTTGGACCCTGTGCTGCCGGACTGGAGAAGGCTCAGGGGGAAAGAGGGGGAGAAGAGGGTGTATAATGGTGAAAACTACAACAGATGCCATCGGGCAAGGCCGCTGGGGGATGTGTTGCCCGGTGACCAGGTGTGGGTGACAGATATGAAGACCCCAGGTACTGTAGATCAAAAACATTACTCGCCGAGGTCATTTAAGGTAGATGTGCCCCAAGGGACTGTGCGGCGAAACCGTGTGCATTTGATTCCCTTATCTGAGCCTGACTGTGAATCAAACCCTGGGTGTCCGGAAAGTGTGCTAAGTAAGACCGATGAGGCCTTGCCATTTTGCAATGGCCTTCCCCCGGAACCCCGGGCACACAGTGATGTTGTGAGGACCAGATCAGGAAGAGTTATTAACAAGCCGGACCGTTTGGATCTGTGAAGATCTGGGTTTTGTGTTAAGTGAAAAGGGGCCTTATGGAAAAGGAGATGTGGTGTATTCAATGGACTGTGTTGTCTTGCCTTAGCTAGTGCTCTTTGGGGGCGGGGGAAAGTGCATGACGCAAGGTGTGAGACAGGAAGTTGGAGTGTATTGTAAGGTTGTTGGCCGGTCAATAAAGTTTGGAGTTGGTACCAACTGCACACAGTTGTCCCGCGTCTTCTTTCTAAGGTAAAAGAATACGACAAGTGACCACCTCATCACATTCATAATTAAACACAAATTTACCAACATAAACCTTCCCGTATACAGACTTGTTAGAAATAAAAAGAAATTTGTTACAACACAATTCTTAACAGAACTCAAATCCTGTAACTGGTCCAAGCTAAAAACTCTGCCTCTTGAGGAGAGTGTGACATTCTTTAATGACACATTCCTCAACATTCTGGACTCTCATGCACCTAACCGACATATCAGAACCAAGACACGGATAGCACCCTGGCTAACTACACAAACCAAATCTAAAATTAAACTTAGAGATAAGGCCTGGGACAAATGGCGAGCTACCAAGACACATCAGGATCGCATTAAATTCCAGCAGCTTAGAAATGAAACGAAAAGAGACATTACCCTGGACAAAAAGAATTATTTTTGTCACCTCCAAGATAAACACCAGAATAATCCAAAGAAGTTCTGGGCAGGTTTAAATAATCTCCTCCACTCAGGGAAATCGTCTACACCTACCCCAGAGACACTTATGGGTAAAAATCCAGAAGAAGTAGCAAATACCTTTAACTCCTTCTTTACCGAGACCATTCAGTCACTAGCCAATCAACTAACTCTTCCTTCCTCCCCCTTACTTAATGTATCTGAGGAATCATCCTCCTCCTTCACTCTTCAGCCAACATCCACCTCTTACATTAGAACCTTATTGAAGAAACTCAAACCAACCACCCTTTCTGCCGATCGACTCCCAGCTGAATACCTGCAAATAGCAGCAGATGTTATAGCCTACCCTATCTCAATCCTAATTAACCGAACAATAACAATTGTGATCGAAACCTCGGAATGTTCACTGTGTGGCTAATTGAGAGTACAAACACCTTCAGTGACCACTGTACACAGGCTAAAGGAATTCAATATCCACATCACTACAAACCAATTAATATGTGATGTGGATATCTCACCACTGACAACCAATTAATATGTGATGTGGATATCCAACCACTGTCCACCAATTAATATGTGGCACCCCTGCACTGGCCTAGTAATCAAAGAGCCTCAATCCTCACCACTGGCAACAGCTAGGGGATGCTAGGGGATGTAAACATTGGGAGGATGACAAGTACACACACAGTAAAGTGCAATTTCCCTTAAGAGCACGCAGAGGGGCTGCTTTCTCCCTTTTTCTGCAGATCCCAAATAAGACTCCCCACTGGCACAGCTATAGGGTTAAGATCTCAACTGAGGGGCCATGCCAAGACCTCCAACACTCTTTCTGTCCAACCAGTGCTTTGTGTCCCTGCCCAAGTAGCTGAAACACACACACACACATTTTGAGATTTGATTTATATACAAACACATACACACCTAGGGAAGGCTGGCACAGGTTTACTAGCTATGCCCTCTTCTGCTCAGATTATAAGGTAGCTTCCTTGCCACCAACCCCTGCTTATCAGCTACTATAAGGCCCTTACAAAGGGCGTCCAATCCTACTGTGTATTACTATTATGCAAATGATAGTCTGACCAAGACTTGCAAGGCTATTTAGGAGTGGCCTGTACAGTGTCACCAAATACATATGCAAGTACTCAAAGAGCTTAAATATGTCTCACAAATATCAGCCACAAAGATAGGTTTAAATATATTTAATAATAAATAATAAAAGAACAAGACAATACTTAGTAAAATCAACACAATAACTTCAGAGTTTGAAATCACAGGAAATATTTTAAAACAACATTGCAGGACAGTCTCAAATAAATACAAAAAACATCTAAACTAATCTTTACTATATTCCCATCTGCATCTAAAAGAGATGCTATCCCCTAAATCTTACTTACAGCAAGGCAAGTGCAGATGGTGATGATGAGTGGATGTTCTTGCTAGGTCCAAGACAAAATACAAAATGCCCAGTCTCTCTCTGAAAGTGTTCTTAAATTAATATCAGATATTACTGCTAGGTTAGCTTGGATGACATCACTTTTTGTCACCTGACTTAAGTTCCCAAGCTAACCCCCATTGTAGTATTTGACATCTCCTTGTGAAAAATACATAGATGTCAGATGTTTGCAGTTGCTAGAAGACATAAAACAATAAAACACTTACAAAACAATGCAGAAGGCACCCTAGTTCTAGACATCCTGTTTCTTTGCTGCATTGAAATTAACTTTTATAACACAATTGCAAAAAAAATTCAATTTCAACTTATTTTCCTGAAGTTTTTAAGTTAACTCTGCATGTTCCAGTTTCTACTATTAAAACATACATTTGCACAGGTATATGGTTTATATACATTACTGTTCTTTTCCAGTAGAGTACATTGTGGACACATCCTTGAAGCTCAGTACTGTACAAACCCTGTTCAACACACACTTCTGTACCAGTAGTTTAATATACACATAACATATAGTGTTAATACATTTGGTAACACAAACAATTGCATCATGCTGGTATTCACAACTGACATATAACTATTTACAAAATTCCATATAGCTGGGCTGGCACTGTCTCCTTTTGTTACATTTATGTATAAATCATACTAATATTCTCAAATGACATAAAATTATTTACAAAATTCCAGCTAGCTGGGTTAGCAGTATTTCCTTGTGTCACAGGCCCTTCCTCAGCTCTGGCTTTGCAGGTGGGGCTCTTGGGGCAGGCTGTGACTCCAGTTCTGAGTTTGACTGTCTGTGTACTGGGCTCCCATCCCTCCTCGGGGGGGGGTCATGCCTTTCAAGCTATGGAGAGGGCTTTGGCCGCCACTTCTTCCCAGGTGGCTTCTGTGTTACTGGAGTCTCACCCCTTGACTCCTGCTTACACAGAGCTATCCCCAACCTCTGAACCCAGACAGTGAGCTCCAAGGATGCAAGACATACTGACCCAGGGTTACCCCTCTTCTGAGCCCTATTCATATATTCCCACTGCAGAGCCCCCTCAGAAGAAATTGTGTAAAAGGAAACACCTGGACTCCCCTGAAGAGTCCATCACCAAGGACACAGATTTCAATGATGGGGAGGGTTCCCCCAGTCACCCCTGGAAGACATCTCCTTTAGAGACATTCTGGAGATCCTTAAACATGGGGCTGACTGGAAGCCCAAAGACCCCACATCGGAGGAGTCTGTGTACTTGCAAGACTTTGAAGCTCACCCACTCTGCTGAAGATCACCCACCGGGCTTGGAAGGCCCCTTATTTGAAAGAACCAATCCCTCAGAGACCAGATAAAATACTTTTTGCTCCTGAGGATCATCAGTACTGGGTGAAACAATTAGGAGTAGATGCCATGGTGGTAGTGTGTGCCACTAAAAAGGAACTGGCTGAGGAAAGTCCTCCTAACCTGGAGTCGAGGTCTATGGACAGATTTGGGAAGTGGGTTCACACATCATTGACCTTTACCATTAGGTCCTTGAACTTTCTGGTACATTTTATTAGGCTCCAGCGGGATCTGGTGAAGGAGCCATTGGATATCCTAACAGGAGCAGTAGCTGAGGGGGTCCAAGAAAAAGTGGCCTCCCAGTTAGTTATCCTGGAGTCTATCTCTAATTTGTCCATGATGCTAATTGCACATGCAGCCAAAGGGGTGACTAGGTCAGCATGTTCAGGTGTTGCAATTCAACAACATGCTTGGATGTGCCTGTATGGGTTTGCAGAGCCATTCAAGTCTTCCTTCATCAATGCTCCCTTTGACGGATCATTCTTGTTTAGCCCCAAAGTTAAAGAAACTCTATTCAGGTGTGAAAAAGAGGGAAAGACCCTGTCTGCAGTGGGCATATGTTTTTCTGCACCCCAACAAGCCTATTCCAGGAATCAGATGAGTGGGAAGATATGGTTCAAGAAGTCCCCAAGGCCTTTCCAGGACACACATGGTATGGGTTCCCCTCAGGGCAGAGGGGAGAGTTCCAATGGAAGATGCCATCCTAGAGGCAGAGGTGGCCCACAGAACCAGGATTCCAGGGAGTCTTCCTCTAGCCAATCATAATAGCGCTCCTGAAAGAAGGCCCAATTGCTTTCCTCTGGAGACATTCAGAGGAAGATTTTCTTTGCACCCAACAGCCTGGTGACAAGTAACCACAGATGTCTGGGTGCTAAGAATTATTTCCAGAGGTTACTTCATCCCCTTCATTCTTTATCCAAGAACTCGTACATGACCCCCCCCCCCAGTGTTCCACCCAGAGGAACCAAGCTGCCTTAGAAATACAAAAGCTGCTAGAAAAAAAGACTCCTCCAAGAAGTCCCACCAGACCAAATATGATCTGAATTTTACTCAAGGTTCTTTTTAGTGCCAAAAAAGACAGGGGACTTGAGACCGAATTCTGGATCTCAGTATTCTAAACAAGTTTGTTCAACAGTCCAAATTCCAGATGGTTGTGTTTCAGTCAATACTTCCCTTTCTAGAGGAAAATGCATATTACCACATAAAAATAGACAAACACTCAAGAAGGTTCCTCCATTTCCTGCTAGCAGCCAGTCACTATCAGTTCAGGGTGCTGATCTTTGGTCTCACCACAGCCTCCAAGGTACTCACCAAATGTATGGCAGCAATAACAGCTCACTTGAGACTGAATGGATCCTGGGTGTTTCCATATCTAGACGACTGGCTCATCACCACTTCCACCAGACATCTACAACCTCAGGTGACAGAATTCACCCTGCAATTGCTCCTGCATCTAGTCTAGGCATCTCAGTCAACTTTACAAAGTCTCATCTGACCTCCTCTCAGGATATGTAATTTATAAGAGCTCGTCTCAACACTCTCTCTTGCATGGTCTCTCTACCTCTGCATAAGCTACAGAAAATAAGATCTCAAGTTCATTCTTTCCTGTGCACAAACAAAGCACCAGCCCTGTTAGTGCTTCAAGCATTAGGGTCCATGACAGCAGCAATCACTCTGGTCCCATTAGTGAGATTTCACATGAGATTACTGCAGTGGCTTCTTGCAAATTAGTGGTCTATTCTAACTCACCCAATGAACCACCCCATACTCATCATAAGTCACTGCAAAATGGACCTATCCTGGTGGATGGAATCCAAACAAATTATTTTGGGCCACCCCTTTGTCCCTTCTCAGCCCAAAGCCATAGTGACCACAGATGCTTCTCAGATGGGGGGGTTTATTTGGGAAAGGCAGTCCAAGGCACTTGGTCCCTGATACAGGCCAATCTGCATATCAGTGTTCTGGAGCTGAGGGCAGTGCTACTAGTGTTGCAAGCATTTCACTCTGCCCTACCTCAAGGAATGATTGCAATTCAGTCAGACAACATGTCCATAGTCTGGTACATCAACAAGCAAGGGGGAACCAAATCCTATCCCCCGTGTTGAGAAGCCCTCCGAGTGTGGCAGTGGGCAACTTTCTCCAACCATTTTGTCATAGCAACACATTCCCGGGAGTTCAAACGTGATAGCAGATAAACTAAGTAGATGCATTCTAATGCCTCACAAGTGGTCTCAATCCCAAGGTAGCAAAGAAAATCTTTCATCTCTGGGGCCAGCCTTCCTGCAATCTTTTTGTTTCACTCCAAAACAGCAAGTGCAGAAGCTATTTTGCCCTAATCCCCCTCCAGGAGGAGTCCCCAAGAGATGCTCTTCTCCTTGATTGACCCCCAGATCTCCTCTAGCCCTTTTCCCCTTTCCTTATGATCCCTCTTTTCCTCAAGAAAGCAGCCAGGTTGAGAAGCAAAGGAATCCTCATTGCACCCTTCTGGCCTCGACAAATTTGTTTTCCCTTCTATGGTCTCATCTAGCTCACCATTCATGGATTCTGGATCCAGTTCCAGACCTTCTGTCGCACCCTCAGGGACTGCTGCATTTCAATCTTCAAAGTCTCAAGCTAACTGCTTGGTTCCTCCAATTCCGTTAGTCACCAGGCATAATGATATTCCATGCCGAGTATGAAAAATTTTGCTGGGATTCCATAAACCATCCACCAGGAATCTCTATTTCAGTAAATGGAAGAGATTTTCAATCTGCGCTTGCGATAATGGCATCAATCTCTTTTCAGGCCCAGTGGAAAAAGTTTTAGAATTTTTGGCCATTCTTTTTGGTTGGGGAGCTTCTGCTTCTACTGTTAAGGTCATTCTAGCAGCCATCTCCAACTTTCAAAATGGCTTTGGAGAGCTACCCTTAATTTCTCACAGACTTTGCTAGGTCTTCCTCAAGGAACTACCTGCTTGAAGCCCCCATTTAAAGATCCTCTACCACCATGGGACCTGACTATTGTTTAGCAGTCACTAATGAACTACTTGTGACTTGAAGTTCCTCTCTTGGAAAACGCTTTTACTTATAGCTATCACCTCTGCAAGGCGAGTCTCCGAATTGCAAGTCTTATGTTCAAAACCCCCTTAATTAATTTTCCATAAGTTTAGAGTTGCACTCAGGACAAATTCATCCTTTCTTCCGAAGGTGGTCTCAGAGTCCAACATTAGTCAAGCTATAGACTTAACTGTCTTCTTTCCAGGTTTTTCTAATAAAGGCAAATACTGCTTACACCTGTTAGATGTTCACAGACAATTACATTTCTATCTCAACAGAACTAAAGAATTTAGGAAGTCAGAACAATTATTTGTCTCCTTCTCTAGCACAACCGTACGGAAATCTGTCTCTAAGGTTACCTTGTCAAAATGATTAAGAGACTGTATTTCTTTCATTTACAACAAAAAGAATCGAAAGCTTCCAGTACCGATGAAAGCACATTCCACTAGATCTATGGCTACCTCAGCTGTCTTCCATTCTAAAGCTTCCATAAGTGAAATATGCACAGCAGCAAGGGTTACTCTGCATACCTTTATTACTCATTACAAACTGGATTTGGTCTCCAGGGGAAGAGCTGTCTTTGGTTCTATAGTTCTTAGGAATATTTTCCTTAGGGCCACCCAAGACCTAAAGTAACTGGGGATTCTGTCCCATCAGTCAAGAATAGATGAAGATTGACAACATCAGATAAAAAAGTTATGTTTTACCGTAACATTCCATCTCTGTTGTCGATCTTCATCAATTATTGGCATCCCACCCTCCTTACCCCACCTGTAGATTCCTGGTGCAGTGATCTGTTGTCCTGGGTCTTTTGTTAGGACACTCCAAGGACATGGCTTCCTCATTGGGAATTAGTTTCTTTTCATTGTTCTATAATTCTGCAAACTCGATCTGAGGTAATGTAGAGAGGGGCATTGTGGGTAGACTATTAGTTCGAGAGTTTTTTTGGCTGGCGCCAGCTATATAATGGCTGGATCAGTGCTGAGGATCAGAACCGTAACCTATCAGTCAAGAACAGATGAAGATTGACAACACAGATGGAATGTTATGGTAAGATATAGCTTCTTTTTATACTAATTGCAGCCTTGCTTCAAAAACCTGGATCCTTCTTTTCAGCTCCAATGTACTATAATATGCTTTGTATGTAATAACAGTGATGAACAAGAGCTTCTTCTATTTCCTGGAGACTTTTGTTTTTTGAGGAAGTATGTTTGTCTAATTTGCAGTTAATTTTAAATATCTCTTTATCTATGGCTTGATGACAGACACCTCATAATTTTACTGACCCACATTTACCAGGGTTTTGTTTTCAATTGCAGCTACCTAAGTCATTGCTGTTACATTACTAACTCTCCCTACTGTTTTTGCCTTCCATCCCACTCCTCTTGTTTGCTTAGGCATATATTAGTATTTGGGTGGATCTCCTTCTGTAGCTATAAACTTCTTCAAATGTGGGAGTCACAGAAATACTTCTTCAGGCTAGATACTGTGACAGCAAAATGAACTAGTTTACATGGGTCTATGTAAAATTATCAAAACAGTCAAACTGTCGAAATCCATATGGTCGAGATAATATGGTTGACAATTCAGTTAATCAATAAGCAACATAAACCCAAATAACATCTGCAAACAGTACAAACAGTGCTTTTGCAGGGGGACAAGCTCCTCTGCACTCCCCCACACCCCCTGCTAATTATATATACCAATTCTGAGATTGCATTACAGTGGAGAAAAGGGCAACTTCCCCTGATTCCTACTATACTGTGATCTCAGTCAGAATGGTTTAATGAACCAAATTGTCAACCATATGGTCTCGACCATATGGGTTTCAACAATTTTGCCATTTGATAATTTGACATAGACCCGCTGACATACAGCTCAATGTCCTTTATTCAAATGTGCATCATTTTATGGTAATTTAGTTATGTATACTTGGGAAAAGAGCATGCCTCTCAACCTGGAAACATCAAAAATCTGGACAAAGGCCCATGAAAAGTAGGTACAACTGGCCAAAAATCTGGACACTGATTAGCATGAAATCTGCATGCATAATTATGTAACCCCCCCACTCCAATGGAATTGTGGGATACCATCATTTAAACGCAAATTGAAGAGGTTGAGGGTGTGTTTGTTGTGTTGTTATGACTGTCATACTGCATGTTATATATTATGTTGTATGTGTGGATTGCCCCTACTTTTTGTGTGATTAAAAGAATTAGGAATTTAAAGGAATGGATAGGCCAGAACTGTTAGAAATAATAAGTGGATACGAATACATTGTATATAATTCGGAATGTTAAACATGTTTTTAAAGTTGTGCTCCCTAAAATTACACTATACAATAATAGACAAGGGGCATTAACACACTGGGGGAAAAACAGAGTTATGCTGGCTGACCTATTGCAACTACAGCATCAAAGTTAAATGATAATACTTCTATAAAAAGTATTTTAAAATTAAGAACATTTCAACAGCAATCAGAGCTATAATGAAAGCTGAATTGCCTTTTAGCATTGTTCTGATTTAGGGATCACTGTGCTAGACTCACTTTTATTTTAATTTGAATAAGGTGCCTTATTCAGACTACTATGTGTTCTGGCCATTTGAGTTAATCATCTGGATCCTCTTATGCAAATCTATATGCATTTACACCAGAAAGTGCATTATCTTTAGGTCCCTTGGTGCAAGCATTCTTGGCTCAAGTGTGCAACACCTTACATACAATTATTGGAAAGCTTAAGACTACTTTAATGAAGTAATTTATAACACAACTGAATGACATCTCAGAGTTGGGAATATTAACACATGATACAGCTTAAACATAAGCATATAAAACAGTTAATATACCAATGTCAACAAACTGCAAACTTTTTTTCTTTTCCTCTCACCTTCCAGTAACACCAAAACTATCAGCTCATAATACTGTCTAATAAACATAGCCGGCTTTAGGCATCAGTGAACCCTGAAGTCTCTGGGAGCCCACTGGTCTTGTGGGGCCCCCAACCACAGCAAAATATCTTATCTTGATATTCTGTAACATGTCTGTCAAACAAACAAAATTAGTACAGCAATCTCGTATACTTAATAAATCAGGTGGGTAATAACTCTTATTTATATCTCCTTTAAAATTCAAAGATATCTCTGGTTATAGTAACAGTGCTTTATCAATTAATGGGTTTCACAATCCCATTAAATATTTTGCCATTGACATAGTGCCTCTGGCTTAGTTAGACCCTGCTTGGTGGACATTCTCTCCACTAAAACCAACAATACAGCCAGCTTTGCATGCCTGCAATACCTGTGGCTGCAAGGGGGGCTCTTAATCATCCTTGACTGTGTGAAAGCCCCACAAAAGCAGCTGATGGATAGGAAAAATAAAGAAAAAAATGTATTAATTTCCTGATTATGCTCTTTAACCTGAACAGGGCTGTGGTTTGACCATATTTGGATAAAGCTGATGATGAAAATATGCAAGGTAAGCAGCAGAGGGATCAGCAGGCTGGAGTGACTGATATGAGTGCAAACCTTGTATTTTAAGAATTGCTGATGCTTTCGATCTTCGGGGATGATTTTTCTTTCTTTCAGGGAGTCTTATAAACACTGGTAGAATACGAGATACTACAACTCTCAAATTCTTTGCAGAATAATTAAGCACAATTCCAAAAATAATAGCAGAATAAAGGCTCAAAATCAGGAACACATTTTGAATATTACTCTAATTCACTTAAAAACATTAGTAGAACAACTTTTGCCTCAACATGCATTTTTATGGACAATAAGAGGTATAAACGTCTGATGCCTGGAATTATTGAGTGACTGTATTCCTGAATGATTCATTAGCAAATCAAAATTTTTACAAAGGACATAGCAAAATTATGAATAAAATCAGGGAAGGTTTGTGAAATCAGAGACAGTGACAGGTATGCATTACTCCTCACTGAGGTAAATCAAAGTGACTTACCCCTGCTGCTGTTTGACGACTACTAAACAGCATTCACTGATCTGGTGTGGCAGTACCAGTAATGTACAATGTATTGCTGTTTGCTGAAATAAGTACAAAACTAGCACTGCTATGGTGTGTGTGTGTGTTTGTAAAAATATCACTGATTTTTATGTCTGCATACACCTAATAATGCCAGGACACATACATTATTCTTCTGGATATCAGTAAAATGTACCTAACAAGTAATTATATTTCAAAAGTAATGCATAAAATATATTACAGAACATTCAGACACTTCATTGTTTAGGGAGTCTGGTGGCCCCCACTCTCCAGGCTGTAGAAATTGATACAGGGGGCTCCCTTAATCATCTTTGACTGTGTGAGGACCCCACACAAGCTGTTGATGGTTGGGGAAAAACTGAAAAAAAATGTATTAATTTTTCTGATTACACTCTTTAACCTGAACAGGGCTGACCCTGTTAGGATAAAGCTGATAAGCGTCTCTTCTCTCAACTGCACCCATTCCAAAACCAGCCCTGCTCAGATGTGTGTGTATAAGAAAGCTGCAGTAGGTTTTGGAGGGGGCTGATTCTTTCATTTTCATTACAGTATAACCATAAAGGTGTGCCCATGAGGACATTACAGGTTTTGTTTGGGCTGAGGACAGTGTGATCATTGTTTGTATTACTTTTCCCACAGACCACAGAGGTGTACAAAGGTTACTATAGCTTGTGTAGGGGCAGTGTGTACTGTCTAGGAACAACAAAGCTGAGTACATTACTGTAATCACTATTCTTTTCACTTTCCTCACAATCAAACACCAGGCATATATACAGGTAGCTGCCTTTGACAGTTTGAGTTAAGGAGTGAGGAGGCATGCTATGTATATGTATGTCAGCAGTCACTTGAAACACATGACTGTGGCAATTTGAACCTCTGCTTTCATCCCAGTGTAACACCAGAGGGATGCATAGGCAATGGCTGTCTTTTTTTTTTTGGTGTGTGTGTGTGTGGGGGGGGGGGGGGTTAGGGAGGCAGGCTGTATTCACAGATTGGACCTATGTATCCAGACAACAAATTGCTTGTTAGTTTGTTGCGTGTTACTATTTTGTCATCTTTGAATATTAAGCCTTGGGCACAACTTATGTCTTCCTTGAAAGAAAAAGAAAAGACCGAAATTCGTTTCTTACTCATACTTTTTTTGTTTAGGACACCACTGGATTAAAAGGTTGGGAAATGCTCTAAAATGCATCCTAGAACACCTATAACCCTATGGTTTCTTGGGCCCTGGCTTATTTGAGTAGTTTCCTAAATGGTTATTACCATGCTGTCTTGGCCAGGAAAGGTGTGCTGAAAGGATGCAAAGAAAACTTAAGCTGAACAGTAACATGGAATTTCTTTCCTTAACCATAATTTCAAGCCATCATTGGATAAAAAAATTATGTAAAAAGAAAAAATAATTAAAATGCACTTTAGAGCATATAGACAGCACTTCAACCAAGTCCAGGCCTATACATAGAGTTGTTATTATGCATCATTGTTGTAACTAAAATGCCAGCAACTGTGAACGTCCTCCTGTGAGATGGGTGAACACAGTGTGGTACATAGGCCTGTTGTACTGTAACAGCATTGTAGCTACAGGTTAGTCTGTACATACTACTACTAAAAGTGTGCAGCATGAACTAAAAGGCTGATTTGGGGGGGGGGGCAGTGACAGGGTGATACTTTGATGGAAGTGCCGAGGGGAGGCCCCCAAAATGCTAACACCGACCCTGCTAATAAATAATACTAAATGCCTTAAACAATTACTTTTTCAGACATATTGAGAATCCAGCTCAGCAGCATCAGTAAACATTGCAAGCATGTTAATGCACTAATCATGCAATACACTAACGGTTACTACAACACAGACCGGAGACTAGGACAAACAAAGAAAGTCTGTATACTTGCCTAGACTTGTGATACAAAGGACTGATCAGTAACGATTTCTGGTACATCAACAGATGTACACATTATACTTCAGTACAACACCGAGAAACTAGATTTTGTGATAAAACGATAATAGTAAGAGGGGTAAAGCATACAACTAAAATTAAACTTGTCAATGACATCACAAGTGTCAGAGTTTTGAGACTGAGCAGTATGTGTAGTTCCCCTTTCTGGGTGAAAAAGTACCTGCCTAGATAAAAATGACTGGGCAAGTTAAAAAGGCAGAAAACCTAAGAAAAATAATGACAAGAGTTCAGTTTTAGTGGATATCCTTTCAAAAAGATGTAACTCTTTATTTATTCACACAGCAGAAGTACATTTCACTGCTTTCAATCTTCATTTCACAAAACTGCAAAGAATGCCTATCAAAATGTGTAAATGTAGAATGGCTACTAACAGCTTTAACAAGGAAGGTGATACTACTGCATACTTCAAATATGTTGCTTTACACTAACAAAATGTTTATTAACTATATATGTTATGAGGGTAATTACGTATTATCGCAACCAAGTTTCTGAAGTGCAAAATTCGTTATATTTTCACAAAAGGATATGTGTTAACTTTAAGAAGGGGTGTGTAAAGTCTTAACTACTATTTTGTCAGATTGTATTTTACATAGGAAGAGGAATAATGGCAAAATTTATCTTCCATGGTAGCGTCTTTCCCGACCTATACACATGACTGCTGATTGCTAGTTGTCGTTAATGTTTGAAGTCATGAAACTCACTGTTAGCGACAACATAAGCAGGCCATTTCAAAGCCGTTTATGTGGCCACACTGTAATCTGCGATTGATAAAGTAAATATTTCAGTGAATCATTCAGCATTTACAGCAGCTCTTGTTAGGACTGTATGTGGCTGCAGGGAGTAAACAAGTTCAGCTTTACAGAACTGTGTGTTCATAGGTTCATAGGTTCATACTAGGCTATCTGCCCTAGGGCATTTATAAGCCTAGCCAGAGTGTGTTTGGCTTTCGCCACCCATTTTAAATTAATTTTGCTATGCCCTTTTTCGAGGTTAGTATACTGTGCCTCTGTCTAACAGTGACACAGAAGTGATACCTGGGGTAAACCTACAATCTCCCATCCACTCATCAAGATTCCTCTTGAAGAGAGTCAATGAGGGACTCTGCCTAACCTGGACTGGGATTTTATTCCAGAGTGAAGGGAGCCTCTGAGTTATGAATCTGTCCCTCCAGCATGTCCTATTTATTTCAGTGCTGAGGTTCAAGTCTCTCAAGTGTGTAACTCGATGGGATATGGATTTTCTGAGGTGCAGCATGTCCATTAATTCCGGGTTGGACATGGCTTTATATGTCAGGCACAGATCGCCTCTGAGCAGGCGGTATGCCACTGAGTAGAGCTGGAGTTTATTTAACCGGGCAGCATATGGCATCTGTTTGAGCCCTTTAATCCTCTTGGTGAGGTACTTTTGGGGTCTTTTCAGTTGCTGCAGGTGTCTGGTAAGGTACATCCCAAAAGGGGCATTGTACTCAATTATGGGCCTGATAAGGGATGAGTAAAGAGACACGATGACCTCCCCTGATCTAGATGTGAATCCCTTCATGATTAGGTGGGCTATATAAAATGCTCTTCTAACCACTTTGGCCATGTGGTTGTCAAATGAGAGATTGCTATCAACTTGGGTCCCCAGGTCCCTAATTACTTCTTCTGTACTTAATGGATTACCACCTATATGGTAATTTGTGGGCACTTTGTTTTTGCCAAAGGGGATGACTATACACTTTTTGGCGTTTAGCTTGAGGCCATGGCTCTGGCACCAGTTGTCTGTTTCTATGAGGCCCTTTTGGAGGATGCTTGTGTCGGCTGGAGAGTCGATTATGGTGCCCAGTTTGCAGTCATCTGCGAACTTGGTCAGCCACAGTCCTTCCATGTTGGCCTGTACCTCCGAGAAATATATACCAAACAAGACAGGTCCCAGGACTGAGCCTTGTGGGATGCCACTTGTAACTGGTTTGGAGTCTGACATGGCTCCAGCAATTCTAACCATGTGGGTTCTGTCCTTGAGCCAGTTTGCAACCCATCTAGTGACATAGGGGTTTATATTTAAGCTGGTGAGCTTATCTATAATGCCCGAGTGGGATATTGTATCGAAGGCTTTTGCGAGGTCCAGGAAGGCTGTGTGGACCACCTTCCCCTCGTCAATGGCCTTGGTGACTGTTTCAAAGAAATCGACCAGGTTTAAGAGGCAGGATCTGCCCTTAACAAAGCCGAACTGGGTAGGATCCAGTGTCTGTAGGTCCCCAATATCTTTATTTATGAGGTCCATGATGATCCTTTCCATAGCTTTGCAGACCAAGCTAGTCAGGCTTATGGGGTGATAGTTTCCAGGATCCATTGAGGCACCACCTTTGTGGAGAGGGACCACTGTTGCTGTACACCACTCTTTGGGTACATATCCTGAAGTAAGGCTGAGACTGAACAGTAGTTTTATGTTTGGGTTTAGCTCTTCTTGGAGTTCATGTAGGATGCAGCCCGGGACACCATCTGGTCCCATTGATGCTGTGTTTTTGCTTTGGAGAGGCGGCTCTTACCTGAGCATCTGAGATGTCAGGAGCAGCACTCTGCTGGGATAGATATTTGCCCTTTTGGTGGAGGGGGAGAAGTTTGCGCTGAACCTGTCAGCTAGGATGTTGGCAATGTCTGTGGGTTCCGTGTATTTTTGTCATTTTGGACTAATTCTGAGCATATCTGGGAATTCCCACCCAGGTTCCTAACATAACTAAAGAAAGCCTTGTGATTATCCTTAGTGTCCTGTGCAATTTTTCTCTCGAAGCTGGCCTTAGACGATTTTATGAGTGCCCGTAGTTTTTGCTAATACTGATCAGAGATGCCTTCCCTTTTGGGATTTTGCTCTATCATGTAGTAGCTTCCTCCTTCTATTGTATAGTTTGTTTATGACTGGGGTCCACCAGACAGGACGTCTGCCTTTGGAGGATTGGGTCTTGGTTTTATTTGGGATTGCATGATCCATGCATTCCTGAAGGTGTTCATAGAATGCGTTTATAAAGGATTCTGCGGTCTGGGCCGTATTTTCCACAGGCCCGGGGGCTTTGAAGGATTCCACCTTGGTTTTGAGGAGTGTGAAATTTGCTTTAGAGAAGTTCTTCACTGTGGTTTTCTGGGCAGGGGGTGGGGTCGGGATGTGAATATCCAGTGAGATTAGTTTATGGTCTGATCTTACCAGTGAGGGATACACTTCTGGTCTGGAGCATAGAGTCCCCATGTTGGTGATGATCAGGTCCAGTACATTTTCCCCTCTTGTGGGAGTGGTAACAAGTTTTTCCATAGCATTTGAGTTTATTGGGCTAGGGTGTTGGAGCTAGAGTAATGCTCCCAGTCTATGTTTGGGTAGTTGAAGTCACCCAATATAATGGTGTTTGGAGAGACCTTCATATTTTCCAGTGTTCTCATGAAGGCCGAGTGGGGTTCCTGGGTTTGGGGGGGTGGTCTGTAGCAGGCTGTAAACTGGAAGGCAGTTTTATCCACTGTTAGTTGCACATGGATAGTCTCTGATGCTTCGTGCTGTGCCACCAACCTGGAAGTGTGGGTATCTTTGACGAATATTGATACTCCCCCTCCTTTTGTGGTTCGGTCCAAGTTCTGGGGCCGAAAAGCATGGTATGAGGTATAATAGTGCTGGGGTGCTCTCGGGAGCCTTGAACCAGGTTTCTGTTACTGCACAGATATCAATGTTCTCCATGCTAAGGAGAGTTTAGAGTGCGTGCATCTTGAGGTTGAGACTTCTGGCTTTGAGTAGCATTACTCTTAGTTTCTTATCCCTTGTGATACCTATGGACGTGGGTTTGTCTTTTGAGCCTTGCCTAAAAAAGGCACTATGGGGATAGCAAGAGCTTTTGCCAATATCCAAAAGCCCAGGGGTGACAGGTGCAAGCTGTCCCTAGCGAAGCATCGTGGCTTGTCGATCATGTCATCCCAGGCTGACAGGCATTGGATCCCCTTTGAATGACACCAATACTTAAGCCAATTGTTGAAATTGATCATCTTGTCTTCATATTGTGGCATCATTCTTGGTGAGGGTAAGATGCTACTCAAGGTCAGGGTCATACCGGCCTGGGCTACATGCTCAGAGAGCTCCTCTATTTCTCTTTTCATGTAGTCCAGGGAGGTACGTCTCAGGTCATTCACACCAGCATGGACAATGACTGAGTCATATTTGTACTTGCCTTGGAGTGACCTGAGTGTTTGTGTTATGTGGAGGATCCTAGCACCTGACAGGCAGCTCACCGTGACCTTCTCCTTGTTCAGCCTGGTGAGTGGGACGTCAGTGTGCCTGACGATAGAGTCACCTATTACAAGTGTCTCAGGTGTGTTGTTTAGCCTTAAGGGCTGTGACTGTTCAGCACACTGGCTTTGTGAGCTATGTGTTGCATGTGTTTTGTTTTGGGGTAGCGGTTGCTTGGGTATCTGCTTTGGAGGTCTCTGCTGCTTAGGCAGATTTTTATTTAGAGCCTCCGAGTATGTTTTTGTGTGTTTATGTGTTTGGTTTCTGTCGTGGTAGGTCTATGTGAGACTGGAATTGTAGTGAGTGTGGTTTCTTTCTCCTCCTGACTGGTTACGCCAGTACTGAGTTGAGAGAGCTTAGCCTCCAGTTTGGCTATATGGTTGCATCTCTCACATGTGTTGGAATTTGTTGGGAGGAGGAGAGGGTTGTCTGTGTACATGAGGCAGTTGTAACATTACCTCAAGATTCCCAGGTTCACCAGCTGGACCGGAGAGGAGATTGACAACTGACCTTTGGACATGCTAGAATAGTATTGGGAATTCCTTTATAATTGAAAAAAAAGGCCAATGGGGAACAAGGTACTCAAGGGGAGTTTGTGAGGGTGTAGTGCTTTTAATTTTTTAGTGCTGACTTAGTGAGCAAGTGCCAGGTAACTTAAATGCAATGTGTTACAGGTAACTTAAATGCAAAAATGACAAACAGTAACTTTCTTTCAATTGAAACAAGGAAATAAGTACAGTAAGCAATGCAGATATCACTAGCGATCCACAGATGAGCTGAAAAGCCCCATTTTAGGTGAAATTAGCATTTCAGGGAAATAACAAGCATACAAACAAAGCTAGATTCAGCAGGCCTGGATCTAGTCTATGCTACAGCAAACAAGGTGTACCAATTTCAGTAAGAAACAGTTCAAATATGCAAGCACTATAAGCTTTTAACCAGAAGTTCCCAACTCAGAAGGGCAGAGTCCAGCCTCTCCTCCCACAAGAGTGCAGACCACGAACCTTCTTAATGTAAAATAACTGGCCTGAAGCCCAAGTGCTTAAACCAGAACTAATACACTTTTAGAATAACAGACACTGAGCCCTCAATCAGCAGTTCCCAACTTAGAAGTATGTAAGCTACCTGTTCTGCCACCACAGTGCAGGCCACAAACCTTCCTAATGTAAAACAACTGGTCTGAAGCCCAAGTGCTTAATCCAAAAGACTTAGAATGATAGCTACACTTTAATCAAGTTACTACCAAGCAGTAATAAATACAATTGAATATTTTAAAGAATGCCTGGATTAGTGCTCAAGTTATACAAACAAAGCTAGATTCAGCAGGCCTGGATCTAGTCTATGCTACATCAAACAATGTGTTCCAATTTCAGTAAGAAGCAGTTCAAATATGCAGGCACTATAAGCCTTTAACCAGAGATTCCCAGCTCAGAAGGGCAGAGTCCAGCCTCTCCTCCCACAAGAGTGCAGACCACGAACCCTCTTAATGTAAAATAACTGGCCTGAAGCCCAAGTGCTTAAACCAGAATTAATACACTTTTAGAATAACAGACACTGAGCCCTCAATCAGCAGTTCCCAACTTAGAAGGATGTAAGCTACCTGTTCTGCCACCACAGTGCAGACCACAAACTTTCTTAATGTAAAACAACTGGTGTGAGGCCCAAGTGCTTAAACTAAAAGGCTTAGAATGAGTTACACCAAGCAGTAATAAATACAATTGAGTACTTTTAAGATGATGCAAAAGCAAAATAAAGTAGGAAGAAACACAAATACAGTAAAAGCAGATAACATTTTTTTTTTAAGTGGAAAGAGATAAAGGAGTAGCAAAAACGAAGCCGATTGGCCTTCTCAAATGTTCTCCCTGTACTGGGTAGAATGAGGTAATGACACTAGACTGGGAGGAGGGTCCCAGATCAAATTTACACTAGGGACGGGCAACTGCAAAGCCACCAACTATAAAAACACTATACCAACAGGGACGGAGGGTGGGAAACAAACTGCAGAAATGTTTCTCACAGCTGAAAAGCAGCAGTGAGCCTTTAAATGAAAGTTTTAAACAGCTAAAGGAGCCTCTAGAAAAAAGAGTTTAACTGCAACAAGTTATTAGAAACAAACAACCCAACAGATGCTTAATAAAAGTGGACAATTTCCAGTTAATACCTCACACACAGTGAAACTAGGTAGAAAAATACAGAGTACACAAAGTGCTATAAATAACAAAGAAATAAAGAATAAAATAAACAAAAAACAGGATACTTAATGTTATGTATTATAGCTCCGAGTTTCCTCAAGCTCAGTGTGAAGTGTGTGAAGCGGGATAACGTTTAACACCCCTGACATACGAGTCCCACTGAGGGAAAGGCAGCACTCCATGAGGAATCAGTGCACTGTTACTCTCTCTTACTTATAGGCACCTTTGCTTTTGAGGATTAGTGGCTATGGAAAGTTGGTCAGTATATTTGTCAGTGACTTTCCTTTGCTAACACTCTAATCAGGATTGAGGAGTTGTAATACAGTGTACCACTGTGGAGTTCACACAAGACATGAGGCATGGCACCCGGGACTCAAAAATCTCACTGTTATTACTCTTTCTGCCTCATACCCTATGTGACACAGTAGTACTTACTTCTTTACACACCCCTTCTAGGGTTACGATACCTGTTTTTGCATAAACATGACAACTTATGCTACTTTTGAAATCTGGTTGCGATAATACATACTCGTTATGATTTACCATGGATATTTGCTTGAAAAATCTTAAGAAAAAATGTGTAAGAATCAGAACTTTTTGTGTTACAAGTGAGATGTATTCTGGATTTCCTGCAGTGAAATGTCAGACTTTAATGTCTGTACCTCATTTAATATGTCAGATAAGTTCAAATGAAATAGTATAAGAAATAATTCTGTCAAAGACAAAACAGTGAAAAACTAGTATTTTACTCTTTTTATTTTTTAATAAACTACTGCTAAAAGATGTGCAAACACTTTCCGTGGTTCTGCATTAGGTTCCATCCCATAATATTTTTCAGTTTTAAAAAAGCTTAAAAGACAAGTTCTTCTGACTGTCCTAGTGTTTGTACATCCCACATTCTAGGCTATTGTCATTCTATTACTTTATATACATACCTGCAAAGCTAAACTCTTTTGTTACGGCCAGTCTAAGTGAAGATGCTGGAAAAGCCAAGGAAATCACCAGCTTCACTAAGGCTTGCCAACATAACTGAACATGACCTTACTAACCATCCACAAAAGGCTTTACTAAAAAGTAAAATCAATAAAACTAAAAAGACAGCACTAACATTTAGAAAATAATGCTGGATAAATAACTCAAACAGATTAGAGAAGGAAAGAAGTGCTCTGATTCAGTCTCCTGGTGGACTACAGTGCAGTTGGGGCAATGCAGAAGCAGACAAGCTGCCTTGCAGCTCCTTCCATAGTAGTGACGACTTAAGAATGCATCACACAAGGGAGGGGGTGTGAACCCAGTGCTCTGTGCAGGAGGGAAGATACCCGACTCCTGGCAATGCATAACACCCCACCCACCCTCCAACCCCAGTGATGCATTATAGGCACTATACAAGTAAAAGGCAAGTATGTTTGATAAGAGAACGTCAATGAAGAAGCACTTTCATTATCTGTACTCACTGGATTTATTTTCTGCAAAATATATCATTACTTTAACAGACTGGTGATAAGTAAGGAGAAGGGGGAGAAGGCAGTTGACCTTTTCTGTGTCAGCTACAGTAAAAGTTGCTGATGTGACTGAAGTGTAATCCGAATATGCAGTGATCTTATGCAGAGATTTGAGCTGATGCAGAGAAAAGCAAAAGAGACTGGCCAGCCTCTACACAATGTGGGTTCCCATAACACTGCAGCCATGTTTGGGATGTACACACACCTAGGTCAAATACTAGGTTGTGTGACTTGCACATTAATGATCTTTCAAGAAGACGATAATCATATTGCATGAGGAAGTTATTCCTCAGGTATTGTAATTGGAAGCCTTGATAAGCCAAAGTTTCAGGAGGTTGGGTCCTGTCCTCTATGAAGTAGAGGTTGCTGCTAGTATTTGGCTGTGGTCTGGCATTTTGAACTTTATTTCTTTTGGAAGAGGCCACCCCTGTGACCTACCACCCCTCCTTGATCAGTTCTTGTTCTCAGGACTCTCACTTAGTCATAGCTTCCAAATGAAAATGATGTTTTCTTTAAGGTGGACAGATACGAAAAAAAAAAAAACTTTCAAAAAAATAAGTTTCACTTGCTGTAGGGTAGAAAAAGGTTGTATATAAGTGTACCCAACAGACAAGTTTATCAGTTACTAGAACACATGCCAAAACCTTGTTGGAAGGCTGGTTAAATTAAAGATCCAGAGGCACTGTCTCACGACATTGACATCATCACACACGCCCATTGATGATGTTCTGGGATATGCTGGCGATGTTTAATGATGACAGTGGTAACTAAAAATTGCAAATAAAGAAAAAAAAAAACAAAGTCAGGATTTGAAGGGGGCCACTTGGGAATTCGTGGCATCCTATTATTTTGCCCTCAAAACCAGTTCTGAGGAATTCAGTACAGTTGAAAGGTTTGGAAAAGAGGTATGTTTCGTATTCAGATTATTCACAATCTTGGTATACACACTTGCATTACCTGGATGATATTTGCATCATATGGAAGGGCTCATCCCATGAGGTAGTGAATTGTATTCAATATATTAACCAAACCTTCCCTTTTATTAAATTTTCACATCAACACTCAACCGAAAGTGCAAATTATTTGATGTAGCTATTACTAAGGATGTTGAAAATAGACGTTTTTCTTCAACTTTATTTAGAAAAGCAATCTTTTCAAATAGTTATTTACCGTTCAGTACCTGCCATCCCTGCCATTGTAAAAATAATATTTTCAAGGGACAAACTGGTGAGAGCAGCTAGGATGTGTTCTGAGTTTGATACATTTTCTGGTGAGGCTGATAAAATACTCAATATGTTTTTGAACAGGGGATATCCTGAAAATTTCTTAGATAGAATTCTGTAAAGAAGTTAGCCAAGGATGGTTCAAAAATGTATTCCTTTACTTGGAATAGATACACCTTTGTTTACAAAGACACACAATGATAACAACAACCCTGTGTTAGTTTTACCAGTTCACTTATTGTTATATATTAATTCTTCCTCTAGAGCATAAAACACATTATAGGTAAGAACTGGAATATCTTTAGGGTAGATAATAAGGGGTTTAAATCAGTTGGTGATTCCGACAAGTTTTTTTTTCCAAAATGGGCAAGAATTTTAAAGTTTTGTTTGAAAAACAATTTCTGGATAGAAACACCAGGGATACAAGGAAATGAGGGGTATGTGGGCAATGTACATATATGGTTGAACAGTGTTCTATTAAGTTGGAAAACATTACAGATTATACCATCCCTTTAGCTGATAGTAGTTGTGCTACAAAGGGAGCTATTTACATCGTACACTGTTCTGGTTGTGACAGTTATTATATAGGCAAAATGGAAAGATCCCTTCGTAAGAAAATATATGAGCATATGTTATGCTATTTCATAGCTTTGTATGTCCCCAATACAATAAATTTATTTTTGGTATTTCAGATTCAGTTCCTGTTTCTAACCCCCATGGGAAGGGGCTGTGAAACAAAAATTTAACTTGGTGAACTTATTTGGCAATTGAGACTTAATGCCTCAGCCCCACTTGGTTTGAATGAAAACATTTCCATTTTACCAGATTTAAAGTTCAGGGCAGATAAGTTATAACATATATTCATTTAACACATTTTATCCCTGATATTCTAAATTCAAGTGCACAATATTTATGCTACCTTTGCTCTAATTTTAAATTTTGTAGGTCATATATTTCTCATTTTTAGAAACATATTTTAAACATTTTTATATTTTAAAATGACAGTTATTTCACTTTGCAATTTTTAACCATGTAGTGTTTTAATGCATATAATATTTCCATTTGCATACACATTTTTATTTTTGGGATTTTATAAGTCATCTGACCGTAAATATAGTGTTTTGCCTTTAATTGATTAACAGATGTTGATTAGATGATTTAAACATTGGTGATTTTACTTCTTGTTATGGTTCTGAAGAAGTCCCAAGTGTTGACAGGGACGAAAGCGCTTAAGCATTGTTTTATTTATATAAATATCTTACTATTATTAAACCATGGTTTCTGGTCATTGTATGGTTGTCTCACAGTATGTGTTCTTATCTTGGTTCCTTTATTCAAATAGACATTGTTCCAATCCAGATAGGTACAGTGAGTAAGAAGAAAGTACAACAGATGTTGAGCACTGTGTACAGAGATGAAATCTGGGAATCATGCCTACAATTTCTAAATGTGATTTCTAGCCATTACTGATTGATATTGAGTTGAATCAGTGTTCCGGACTAAAATGCCAAATTATAAGAAAATAAAATATATATTTTTAAACACACAGAAAGTCCAAACTTGGGATTTACTGGTATTTTACAAGAAAAGTGAAAAATCAGTGTACCTGATATTTATTTATTCATAGTATTAGGTTCCCCATTCTGGTGCTAACTATCCTAGAGGTACCTGCCAAGAACAGGCTTCTAACCAAAATCAGACAAGGCTTTGCCTTATATACTGTGACTGCCCACCACTGGACCAGTAATCAAGGAGCCTGAATCCTCACCTCTGGTACCAGTGGGGGACGTACACTGGGAGGATGACAAGTACACACACAGTATTTCCAGATGCAGCTCTTTGTATCAAGTATAATTTCCCTTAAGAGCACACAGAGACCACAGTCAGTCCAGGGCTGGTTTCTACCTATTTCTCCAGATCTACAATAAGATTCCCCACTGGCACAGCTACAGGGTTAAGATCTCAGCTTACTGGCCAAGCCAAGACCTGCAGCATCCTCTGTGTCCAACCAGTGTTTTGTGTCCCTGCCCAAGTAGCTGACACACACACACACACACACACACACACACACACACACACACACACACACACACACACACACACTCTTTTGAGGTTTGATTTATACAAACACACACACCTGGGAAAGGCTGGCACAGGCAAGGGTGTCCAATCTTACTGTGTAATGTTACTAATAATGCAAATGGTAGTTTGACCAAGAACATGGTTATTAGGCCTGACAAGCCTGGTCTGCAAGGCAATGGAACGTATCATCATGGAACTTATAAACAATGACATTGGTAATCTCCAAACTCTGGACCCTACCCAGTTCAGGTTTGTAAAAGGCAGATCATGTCTCCTAAACCTGATAGACTTCTTTGAAGCGGTCACCAAAGCCATAGATGAGGGTAAGGTGGTTCACCCACCCTATCTAGATCTTGCCAAGGCTTTTGGCACCATCCCCCACTCTGGAATTATAGATAAACTCATTAAACTAGGTATAAATCCCTATGTCACAAGATGAGTTGCCAACTGGCTCACTGACAGAAACCACACTGTGAAAGTAGCAGACTCTAAATCCAACTTTAGACCAGTGACAAGTGGAGTACCACAGGGTTCAGTCCTAGGTCCTCTCTTGTTTGGTATCTACTTCTCTGAAGTACAGGCTAACATAGAAGGTTTTTGGTTAACAAAGTTCGCAGATGACTGCAAACCAGGAGCCATAATCAAAATTCCTAACGATGTGGACATCCTATTAATGGGCCTCACTGAGACAAATGCCTGGTGTCAAAGCCATGGCCTCAAGCTCAATGCAAAAAAGTGCATTGTCATCCCTTTTGGTAAAAACTCTGTACCCATGAACTACTACATAGACATTAGTCTACTTAACACCGAAAGCGTGATAAGAGACCTTGGGACACAGGTGGACAGTAGTCTCTCCTTTGATAATCACATCACCCCAGTAGTCAGGAAATCCTTCTACGTGGTACACCTCATCACAAAAGGTTTTTCATCCAGGAAAAAAGAGGTCATTGTTCCCCTCTGCTCATCACCCATTAGACCCATTATAGAGTACAATGCCCCTTTTGGTATGTACCTCACAAGACATCTACAACAAATGAAAAGTCCACAGAAATACCTCACAAAGAGAATTACCAGCCTCAAACAGATGCCCTACGCAGACCGTCTCAAAAAACTCCAGCTTTACTCCGTCACATATCACCTACTCAGAGGCGATCTCTGCCTAACATACAAAGCTATGTCAAACCCAGAGCTGTTGGACACGCTCCACTTAAAGAAATCCCAATCCCTCTGAGCTACACGCTCTAGGGACCTAAACCTTGTCACCACAATAAACAGAACATGCTGAAGGGATAGATTCCTGTCCCAGGGAATTCCCATACTCTGGAACAAACTACCTAGCTATATCAAACAAAGCTCCTCATTAGCACTCTTCAAGAAAAATCTTGATTTTTGGATGGGAGATAGGAAATTCACCCCGGGTATCACTTCAGTGGCTCTGCTTGACAGGGGCACAGGAAAATAATTTTCTTGGGTGGCAAAAGCCAGGGTACCATTTGGCTAGGCTTATATAGGCCCTAGGGCCAATAGCCTAGTACCTACCTATGAACCTATTAGCAGTGACCTACACAGCGCCACCAAATAAATATGCAAGTGCTCTCAGAACCTAAATATCTCCAAACAGATCAGCCACAATGAAAGGTTTAAATATATTTAATAATAAATAATAAAAGAACAAGAAAATACTCAGTATATATTCATAGTGACATCAGATTTCAAAACCACAGGAAATATTTAAAACAACATTGCAGGACAGTCTCAAATAAATAAGAAAAACATCCAAACTATGCTTCACTATATGTCTGACTGAATCTAAGAGAATTACTATACCCTAGTTAATTTACTTCATTAGAGTAAGGCAGATGTGGTGAATGGATCTTCCAAATGTTGTCAGGTCAAAGACAGAATACAGAATGTTGTCTCTAAGAGAATTACTGCTGGGATAGCTTGGAGAATGATATCATTTCTTGTGGTCTGACTCCTAGTTCCCAGGCTCAAAGCAACCACTGATAGCACCTGGTAGCATTTAGCATCTGTCTGTAGAAATACGTAGACAAGGGCTTTTCCTCAGATCTTTGGCAGATGTTGAAAGCCATAAAACAGTAAAACATTTCCAAGACAATACAGAAAGTTCCCTAGTACAGACACTGTGTTTTCTTGCTGCATTGAAACTGAAATGTATCATCTTTTATTGCATAACCTTAAAGTAATTTCATTTCTGCTATTTTTCTGAGAAGTTTTGCTGGACTGAAGTTAATCTCCTGTGTTCCAGTTTCCACGATTGTATATATACACACACACACTTAAACAGTTACAATAGTGCATGCACATTTCTGTTCTATTCCAGTAGAGTACACTGTGGATACATTTCAAGCACTTTGCAAAAAAAAGTTTTCAACATTCATGTCTGTGCAAACAAGCTCGATATACACATGACATACAGTTCAAATACAGTTGTAACACAAGCATCTCATATGAATCATGTTAATATTCACAAATGACATATAATTATCTACAAAAGTCCAGATAGCTGTGCAGGCTATTTCTCATATGTACCATACAGATCACCTCTAAATGACTTGTAAAATAAAGTATAACAGTTCCTAAAGGAGAAGTTCAAGTCTCAACCGTATGTTTTTTCTAATAAGGGATAATTATAGCTTTTCACTTTGCTTCAGGTGGCTACAGGGCTCCAAACTGTACTCAGCTAGGGATTTAGAGAGGTGAGGGATCAATTCATACACTGATCTCCCTGGAATGGCTAAATACTGTCTTCAGAATTAGAAGGGTTATAGAACATGGTTTATTGACGTTTGTGAACATATTGGCCTGGATTGCCTCTAGAATGTCTCTAGATCTTTATTAAAAGTTCCATTTCTTATGATTTGATCATTTAATTTGAAATCACAATGTATGTCCTGATGCTGCAATTGCTGACATAAAAAATAAGGCCACTGCTACAGCACCAGGCATGTATTTTTATAGCCTATTTTAGTGCACGTTGACATCTTTTATTGAAGTCATCTTAATAACTAATTTGCAATTTCCTCAACATCTACTCCTTTCCCTGCCCAAAACAGCCACATATCACCACATCCACTTTCACCTTCAAACCTGCTAGCTGTGGATTGCCGACAGGCCTTACTAGAGGTATGGCAGCAGGTTGCTATGTTGCTGCATATAAAAATAAAATAAAAGAAAATGCAGAATAATAAAATAGTAATCAAAATAAATGTTATATAAGTGAAAGGCAGGGCAACAAAGAGGGTGGGACAAGAAAAATACAAACGTTGAAAAATTGCATTTCTGTGTTCATAATTGTACAGCTGACATAAGACACTTTTTGTACCAGTAAATACCCATGCATTTCAGAAGGCTGTTTATATATATTTGAACATCATATGAGATTAGACATCAAAATGAAAACAATGCACTATATAGACATATTAAAGTGTATCCTCAACATTC
>NC_056731.1:592515151-592565151 GCF_019279795.1 Protopterus annectens | reverse complement strand
ATGTACATTAAATATTTCTCATAAGAACACAACTGTGGGTCAGGGAAAGAAATGAATCCATAGGCATCCTGAGAAAGTAAGTCATCATGACTAACTTGTCCACCTATAAAGGAGGAGGCATGCAGAAAAATACTTCCAGCATTGCTCAGTCATACTGCTACCTTTGAGCTATGCCAGTACTTACAGATGTTGCACTGTTGTAAAAAAAGGTTTAATGTTTTTAACTCCTACTGCTGTCACTGTCAAGAAAGGCATTTATATGAAAGCATGTCTACTCACACTTGCACTGTTAGGTGCTACAGTCTGCATCTGTGCAGCTGCTTATTCACTTCACTGTCTTCAGGGGCTATAGATATAAAACGAGCAGTGTTTAAAATATTTGTGTGTGGCATGCAGTGTTAGATTAATTGTGGATCTAAAATGAGTTATACTTACAGTATGGAAATGTTGACTGCTGTTTAAGTTCATCCTCCCCATCAGTGAAGGAGGTCAGGATTATAGCACCTTATGTCACTATAATGGTGATTGCACTGTTTTCCTATGCATGGTATGCCAGTACCATATGTGACAGCCTTGCCAAACTTATTTCACCATCTTCAGCTTTATACTTGGGTGCAGGAGCCTCTGGCTGTACTCCTTATGGAGGATGTCCAGAAAAAAATATGGACTCCTCCTCACGCCACCTTTGTGATATAAAAGGAGCACTACCCTCTCCAGCCATAATGTCTCACCTTGAAGAATCTCAGGGAAAAATGGTAGACAACTGGTGACCAAAACAGTTTTTGTGTGTCCCATCTTCAACACATCAGCAGGCATCTCAGAATATAGGTAATATATTATTAGAGTCTATATTGGATGATCGAACTTTCAAAATGGTCCGTACAGCAAGGAATGGGAAGATTTCCGTTTTCTGCACTGTAGTGCGATCTCAGATTTGGTATATTTAAAGAGTGGGGGGTGTGGGTGGCTTGCCCCCCTGCTTAAAATGTTAAGGTAGGTTATTTGTGTAGTTTATGTTTTTTATTAGATAATCGAACTTTTAAAAGTTTGATCATTTGGTGTCGACTATATGACAAACGTTTGAAAGTTTGATTATCTAATATAGACCCTATATTATTATAGTTGCAATGGGACTTTAAGGTGTGAAAATGGCAGTCCTCTCTCCCTTCCTATGATGTTGGGAATGCATATTCTACATTGACTCCATCTCTCTTTCTACAGATGGTTCCATATGGCATGACAGTTCCCTCACTCCTAATATAACAGAGTGACATTGTGAGTGGAGCTGCTTGCAGGTGCTCAGCTCCTAGCAAAGCACTGTGTAAAAATCTTCACAATGTTTATTATGCATCTGCATTGCATAACATGAGTTATTCAGAAATAATAATAAGCTCATACTGAATTAGCATAATCATCTTGCCCAAAGGGGGTGAATCTACTTGATATATGCATGATGAGAAGCATAAAACCTCATTAAGAAAAGGATGAAAACACCTACAGAGGAGTTTGATTCCTGCAAAAGGCAACTTTGATAAAATATTTCCTTCTGGCTAAAGATATCTCCTTATATAAGGTAACTTCTTACAAAATTGCTGAGGATGGTAATGTGGAGAAGAAACCAGGCAATGTGGCTGCAGAAAGTACAACAGCTAAAATTTAAGCAGCAGTGATGGTAAGCAGTGACAAACTGAGGAGGAGTCTGGATTTGTTGCAGCAGAGAATGCAGTAAATAAAACTTATACATCAGTGACAGCAGGCAAAAAAGGAGAACAGCAACTAACTCTAAGTAAAACTGATTTTAAAAAGGAGAGAATGCCAATTGTGAAAATAAGATGGCACTGTAATAGACAGATATCATGTATGGGACAAAATGTTAGCTGTTCTGGGATTTATAGCTTATGAAATTCAATCTTTGATACGTATAGGCACAAATGCTTACTGGGACTTAACATCTGAGACTGAGTGACCAATGATGATACTTCTGGAACTGTGTACATTAATCCATGGAACAATTCTGTTCTTTCTCATAGTAACTTAATTGTTAAAGAAATGTTATTTTGCAGTTTAGAATATTATGACAAGGATAAAAGAAATACATGAAAGAAAAGAAAAAAGAAATTGAAAAAAAAATTAAGGTATTACTGTCTAGGGAGAGATATTATTTACAAAGGAGGCCGTATCTGCATATTTGGGGAAAACAGTAAAGGATGATATTAGTATAAGAGAAACAATACATTTAAAGGGAAAGTTTAACTCATTACATCAGAGTTACGCCTCCAGGTGCATCTGGAGTTAATTTCTACTGATGCCTCTAGGTGTCAAATATTGCTTGTTCACATTTGCTTCAATAATTCCAAAACCATGCTATGTACATACAATATTTTAAAAGATTTCATCTTAAAGCTTACAAAATGACAAACTGAACTGCATTAATACTTGACCTATGTCTAGTGCAGGTAAACAGAAACCAACTAACACAGACAAAACTCTTTAGCCTCATATGAAAGGTGTCAGCTGGATGAATAGACTGCTGCTGACATTATGTGTACAACTTGAGTGGTTGCGGAGATATTGTAAGTTGCTTACAAAATATTACAAATGTCGTAGTTACTGTGTTTAGTGTGGCTTATAAAATTCATTTTAAGACCTAGAGCCTGAAGAATACTACCACTATAAAAATAGTTTGTACTGAAGAGTTTGCCACTTATACTTCTTTCATAACCCATATGGTTCCAGAAATATAAAAATTTGTTTGAAATGTGAAGACATAATTTGATTCTGTCAGTAAAGGCTTAGGCTCCTTCCATTGGAGTTACACTACAAACTTCCTGAGCTCCATTGGAGTGGCTGAGTTAAAAGAGCACAAAAGCAAATTATTATAGTACAGCATGTGAAAAATGAGTATAATAAAAGTGTAATGATGGAAAATAAGAATAAAAGCAAAGTAAAGACATTTCCAGAATGAGCTAGGGAAAAGTTTGAAAAAGAATTTACTATTAGAGAATTGAATGAAGACCTTAAGAAGGTAAATGTTGATTCATTATCAGGCCCAGATGGTATAGGGTATGAACTGTACAAGAAATTAATGGGCTGGCAAAGACTGTATTTTATAAATGTACTGAATGAATGGTTGAAGGAAGGTTTAGTTTATGAAGAGTTAGATAGAAAAGTATTAAACTTTACATGGAAGAAAGATAAGAATGAAATGAGAAAAAAATGGAGACACATCACAGTAAATAACACAGATTATAACATTTTTATGGGAATAATACATAATGGAAGGCAGGATGGAGGGATATTATGAAAGAAAGTATATATGGCACAAAGGGGAAGGGATGTCAAAAATTGTTAGTGATTGTAAGAGAAAGTTTGGATGATGTTTTAAGTAAAAGGGAGGATATGAAACCTATGGTGATATTACCAAAGCATTTGATACAGTAGGACATAATGCCTTGTGGGATGTTATGGAGAAGTATAGAATAGGTAACAGAATTTGGAGTGTGTGTATTTCAGCACATCAAACTAATAGAGAGAGAGTGTTAGGGAATAGGGAGCTAAACAAAGAAGTGTTTATGAAGTGTGATAGAAGACAAGGATGTCCCATGAGTGGAATATTGTTTGCATTGGTATAAATGAAATAGTGATTGAAGTAGCTTACAAAATTAAAGATGTTAAATATGTGATGCAAAAGGAGGAGGTGATATCTGTGGTTTTGACTTCCGGAGAAAACATACTTGTAGTTGCTCAGAACAAATGAGAATGACACTGAATAAAGATCTAAGTAAGGGGTTTCAGTGAAGTGGTGAACATTGGGGTGGGGGTATATTTTTCAATGTTTGAAATGCCTTTGCCAGGAATAAAATTTGGAAGAATGATGTTATAATGCCATGGGAAGGGCTGATAAAGGAAACGAAAAGAGTATATCTTCTGTGGATGACATATAGGATAGCATTCAGAAAAAAGTTTTGTCTGGTAAATTTGGTATTAATAGGAGAAAAAGTGTATATGTCAAATGTTTGTATGACTTCAGTTAAATATGTAAAGGAAATTGTACAGTTGGTGTTTTAAACCCAGTAAAAAGAGCTGTGTTGTTTAGGATTGAAAATGAAGGGGTTAAAGTGACCATTAGTGACCACTCACTCACTTATATCATCAGACATAAGATCAATATTCCCAAACCTACCAGTTGCAAAATTTCTCAGTCCAACAGAAATTTTAACCCAGAAAACTTCCAAACAGAACTTGAGGCAAGTGATTGGTCACCCCAAAAATATCTCCAATTTGAGGAAGCAGTGTCCTACTTTAACTCCAAATTCTTACAAATACTGGACTATCATGCCCCTACTCGCTCTATTAGAATTAGGAATAAACCTGCACCTTGGCTCACTAAAGAGACTAGGCAAAAGATCCTAACAAGAAATAAAAACTGGTCTAAATGGAGAACTACAAAAAACTTTATAGACCATCAGATATTTAGACAGCTAAGAAATGCCACTAAAAAAATCAATACTTCTCTATAAAAAAACTTTTACTTTCACCTCCAACAATCTCACCAACACAAACCACAAAAGTTCTGGTCAGGTATTAATAGACTTCTACGTCCAGGGCAATTTAAAACATCTACCCCATCAGAAGCCCCTAGTGACAATCCCAAGCATATAGCAGATGCCTTTAATACCTTCTTTATTGATGCTATCCAATTACTAGCTAACTCCCTACCTCCTGCCTACACAAACTTACCGCCCAACACTAATACCTTAGCTCCTGCATTCCATTTACAACCAGTTCCTACATCCCTCATCTGCTCCCTTCTTCAAAAACTCAAGCCATGCACTCCCTCCGCTGATGGTCTCCCAGCAGAATATCTGCAATTAGCAGCAAAGGTTCTAGCCTATCCAATCTCTATCCTAATAAATAGAACCATTAAGGAAGGAACTATACAATCCCTCTGGAAAACCTCCCATATTATCCCACTTCACAAAGGTGGCAACTCAACTGAAATGTCAAACTTTTGTCCAATAGCCTTACTTTCTCCTTTAGCAAAAATCATGGAAAAATGTATCCACCGCCAACTTCTTGATCACCTACTCCAAAACAACTTACTTGCTGACTGCCAGCATGGTTTTAGGCCGTTCCATAGCACTACCACTGCCCTCCAATCCTTCACTGACTGCATCAACAAATACCGTAATAATAATACTTTATCCTCTGCACTCTTCCTTGACCTCTCAAAAGCCTTTGATATGGTTAATCATCAGCTTCTTTTAAATATACTTGAATCCTTCTCACTAGACACACAGGCATTACAATTTTTCAAGTCCTACCTAGACAATAGGCAGCAGGCTGTGCTCTGGGACAATATTCTTTCCAAGCATCTCCCTATTTCCCTTGGTGTCCCTCAAGGCTTTACTCTAGGCCTTCTTCTATTCTCAATTTTCATCAATGATCTTATTGCAGCAATTCCTCAAGCGACCTGCATACAATATGCTGATGATTCTACTTTATTATGTTCTGCCACTACCTCATCTGAACTGCAATCCCTCACCCAAAGTGTGTTTAATATTGTTGAAAACTGGTTCCGATGTCGCTGCCTTCTCCTGAATCCCAAAAAACTAAATTACTGCTCTTTACTCCTACACAAAAATTTTCCACAATAAAATTCACAGTTACATCTAATAATGGCACTGTCATATCACCTGACCCAACAACTAAACTCTTAGGAATAACCATTGACCAAACCTTAACTTTGACACTCACATTAACACCGCTATAAAAGCAGTTAACAGAAAACTCGTTACTCTTTACAAAATTAAACCCTTCCTTACTCCTGTAGCCAGAACTATCGCCCAAACCCATCTCATTTCCACCCTCCTCTATGCCTCACCCATCTATACTAATCTGTCCAAAAATAACCTCAACAAACTGGCAACTGCCTACAACAACATTGCCAGATTTGCCACTAGCTCCCCTTCTAGAACCTACCATTGTCATAACCTTAAACAGCTAGGACGGCTGGAGCTACCCAATCAACTTCTATTACATCAACTTACTATCACCCATAAGTCCCTCTGTCATCCTAGTAACACCCCAACTCTCACTAGTCTTATCATTCCCTACAAAAATCTTACTATTCTACGCTCAGCAAACAAGCTACTAGTATCTATGCACAAATCCAATAATAAGTCAGGAGATTCGCTGTTCTCAAATACAGTGGGGAAAGCCTGGAACCTTCTTCCTACTGAACTTACATCCCTCACTTCGACACAACTCTTCAAAAAGCGACTCAAAGAATACCTTAAAACTCACTGGCTATGCCTGTGTACTTATCCAGACTAATAATTCACTGCCTCCTTTTGTCCACTGTACTCTCTTCTCACATCTTTGGCCTCAATGATAATGATCTGTAAGTGACCTAAAGTTTGTTTGCTTTTTTCTTACTCCTTCTCATGCACCTCTGCAGATCACAAACTTCCTTTGCAAGATTACTACTGTTAGAATCATGTTTTTTGTTTGTATATGTAAGTAAAATTATTACCATACTCCTATGTAAAATTGCCTTTTAGCCTAAAATTTGAGTGTACTCATTTTAATATTATCTGTTTAGCAGAGCTTATCTCCCCGGGCCTCTACTGAAAATGGACATGCATCCAATTAGACTAGCCCAGTCAACAAATGTAAAATAAATAAATAAAATAAAATAAAAATAAATAAACAAAATAAATCCAGTTGTTTATTTTGCTTCTTTATACTTGTATTGAGTGTTAAAGTGGGTAAAGGAATATAATGAGAATTTAATAGAACATTTAGCTATAAGTATAAAAAAGTCTGTGAGATGATGAGAATATGAAAAATGGAAAACGAATATATAAATGAAGAAATTAAAATTAATAAAAATACTGCCATGGGATATAAAAATTGATGATATAGAGAAAGATAGAAGTATGTGGTATAACAATGTGATGAAAAAATGTTATTACATAAATCCACGGGAACATTAACCAGAAGTGCTTAAATCTAATAAAGTGAGGGAAAAATGGTGTACCAAGATATTGGTCAGGATTTTCTATGGAAACTGGTAATAAATAAGTTACCATTATGTTTATTTTGTGGGGATGAACAGTCAACAGAGCATGTTTTATTTTTAATGTAAATGAGTAGTAAAACTCTGGAAAATACTGCATGAAGAAATATTTTTTGAGAATATTAATGATATAAACAGTATAGATATAATATGAGTATGTATGGATATTAAACTAAGAAGAAAGAATGTGTGAGAATTACAGCTAAGAATTTATTTTATGTAATATGGGTTACTTAGAATGAAAGAATGAATGAAATTGGTTTTAATGGGAAATTGATTTTGGCAGATAAATTATGAAAAATCAGATTATAGTTGTGCAAAACGAGTGGGGTTCAATTATAGAAGAATAACAATTAGGATGTTATAAGAAAAATGATGAATACTAAGACATAACAATGTGAAATATATATATATATATATATATATATATATATATATATATATATATATATAGATGTATGTGTGTGTGTGTGTGTGTGTGTGTGTGTGTGTGTGTGTGTGTGTGTGTGTGTGTGTGTTGCCTGTAAATATGGACATTTTGTGTTAAAAGACTCCTACTCATTTAGACAGGTGCAGTGGAATCATTTGCATCTACCTGAGTTACCATGAACTCAAGCAGCTGGGATCTCAGTTTAATGTCTCATCAGAAGGACTGCACACTCGAGTGCACCATCTCCCTTGTGCTTCACTGCAGTTTCAACAATCCATCTACTTGTTATAACAGTAAAAAGATCAGCTACATGTGTAGTTCTGGTACTGGGTCATACTTGCACTGTAATTTTTTTGCTTTGGTGTATTCTCAAGTGATTCTTTGTGTTATGAGCCAAAGTTCCAGGGTACATTAGGCATCAACAACAAGATGCCCTTGTAGAAAGTCACCCCTATCAAGCCATTGGTACAGGTCAGATGTGTGTCATATGTAGGAGCCATGAAAACTTCCTGGGTGGCCTGTACACATGTGATACCTTGTCCATTATACACCCGGCAGATGATGGAGTGATACCTTTTGTGGATCATGTATGTCCTACCCAGTTAATTAGGTAAGGCTTTTATTTCAATGTGGGTACAACCTATGGCATCCAGTACCTCAGGGGCATGGGTTATATCATGCAACTCCCACATGGTGTTTGCCCTGTCCTCTGGGGTATGTAGGAACTATATATGCCCCCCCACATATTGAAGCATGTCACTGAGATATTGATGGATTATTCTGAAGACAGATGCCTGAAATATCCCCACTATGTCCCAGTAGGTTGCTGAATGGTTATTGTAGCTAATGCACGTAAAGCAACTCATAGTTGCATCTACAGGGAGAGATACTCATGAGGTTGACACATTTCTACAACGTGTTGTATGGTGTCTATAGTAGCAACGTACTGGTCTAAAATTTTGGTGTCGTATAGGCCAGGAAATGTTAAGCACAGATGGATGATCACAATACCCTTAATCCATCTTATGCTGAGGTTCTAAAAATGAACTTGTCTAAACCTCAAAGATCTCCAAAACACAAGACAGGAACAAAGCACACTCTGCATAATAAGTTTACTTCCTTGCATAGAACAAAGAATCCCAAAGTCACAGATACTGAGCCTGTAAGTCAGGCATTGATTCAACCAAACATTCTTGTTATAGATGAGTCCATTGTAAGATTCACTGTAAGACATGTAGATGGGTCTCTTAGCAGGCTGAGCATGGAAAGAAAGACAGTGAGTTGCTTGTCTAGTGCCAGGATCCATCAGACTGAAAATGCACTCAAGTACTTGAACAAGTTCCAGTATGAGTGTGTCATAGTTCATGTTGGTGTCAATGACTGAGGTGTACCTCCCTGGACTATATGAAGAGAGACATAATGGAGCTCCCAGACTGTGTGTTCAAGGCAGGTATTAACCTAGAATTGAGCAGCATTCTACCATCTCCAAGGATGATGCCGCAATATGAGCAAAAAATGATTAACTTCAATAATTGGTTTAATTTTTGGTGTCATTCAGAGGGGGTCCAGTATTTGTCAGCCTAGGAGTTTATGATTGACAGGCCATGCTGCTTCACCAGGGATGGCCTGCATCTGCCCCTCTAGGGTTTTGATTATTGGCAAAGACATCGTCCGCTCACATAGTGCCTTTTTTAGGCAATGCCAACCTAATAAACCAACCAAAATAAAACATGCAAAATAAAATACGGAAGTGTTACTAATCATTGCTAGAAGCCTAAACAAGAAACTCTACTCCCTAAAAGCCCTTTTCACCCTGGAGGACTTTGACATCTGTGTAGTGACTGAGACATGGTTTAAAATAATGGAAAGCACTTGGGCTGTCCAGGGCTTACACCACCATTAGTGCACAAACACAGAGATTCCTGGACTTTTTTAATACAAATGCTCTAGAAAAATTAGTCAGAGTACTCACTAGAAGGAAATAACATCTTGAATCTTGTCCTTAGTAATATTAATCAAGCTACACCACATCAACTTACGGGCAGATTGCATCATCATCTTCTTTTGGCTGTTCCCATTAGGGGTCGCCACAGCGGATCATCTGTTTCCATTTTTTCCTGTCCTCTGCATCCTGCTCTTTTAGACCAACCGCCTGCATGTCCTCTCTCACCACATCCATAAACTTTATCTTAGGCCTTCCTCTTTTCCTCTTACCTGGCAGCTCCATCCTTAGCATCCTTTTCCCAATATACCCATCATCCCTCCTCAGCACATGTCCAAACCAATGCAATCTCACCTTTCTGGCTTTGTCTCCAAACCGTCCAACCTGGGCTGACCCTCTAATATACTGATTCTTAATCCTGTCTATCCTAGTCACACCCAGTGCAAATCTTAACATCTTTAACACTGCCACATCCAGCTCTGGCTCCTGCCTTTTTGTCAGTGCCACCGTCTACAACCCATATAACATAGCTGGTCTCACTACCCTCTTGTAGACCTTCCCTTTCACTCTTACCGGTACTCGTCTGTCACAAATCACTCCTGACACTCTTCTCCATTCACTCCATCCTGCCTCTACTCTCTTCTTCACCTCTCTTCCACACTCACCATTACTCTGAACTGTTGATCCCAAGTACTTAAACTCATCCACCTTTACCAACTCTACTCCCTGCATCCTCACCATTCCTCTACCCTCCCTCTCATTTACACACATATATTCTGTTTTAGCCCTGCTGACCTTCATTCCTCTCCTCTCTAAAGCATATCTCCACCTCTCCAGGGTCTCCTCAACCTGGTCCCTACTCTCACTACATATCATAATGTCATCTGCAAACATCATAGTCCACGGGGCCACCTGTTTGATCTCATCTGTCAAACTGTCCATCACCACTGCAAATAAGAAAAGGCTCAGAGCTGATCCTTCATGTAATCCCACCTCCACCTTAAACATATCTGTCACTCCCACCACAGTCCTCACCAATGTCACACTACCCTTGTACATATCCTGTACCACTCTTACATACGTCTCTGCCACTACCAACTTCCTCATACAATACCACAACTCCTCTCTAGGCACCCTGTCATATGCTTTCTCTAAGTCCACAAAGACACAATGCAACTCCTTCTGACCTTCTCTGTATTTCTCCAACAACACTCTCAGAGCAAACATTGCATCTGTAGTGCTCTTTCCTGGCATGAAACCATACTGTTGATCACTAATCATCACCTCCCTTCTTAACCTAGCTTCCACTACTCTTTCCCATAACTTCAAGCTGTGACTGATCAATTTTATCCCTCTGTAGTTACTGCAGCTCTGCACATCACCCTTATTCTTAAAGATAGGTACCAAAACACTTTTTCTCCTCAGGCATCCTCTGACTTTCCAAACTTTCATTAAACAATCTGGTTAAAAATTCCACTGCCATTTCTCCTAAGCACCTCCATGCTTCCACTGGTATGTCATCTGGGCCAACAGCCTTTCCATTCTTCATCCTCTTCATAGCTGTCCTTACTTCCTCCTTGCTAATCTGTTTCATTTCCTGATTCACTATCCCCACATCATCCAACTTTCTCTCTCTCTCTCTCATTCTCTTCATTCATCAGCCCTTCAAAGTACTCTTTCCATCTACTCAACACACTCTCTCACTTGTGAGTATGTTTCCCTCACTATCCTTTATCACCCTTACCAGCTGCACATCTTTCCCAGCTCTATCCCTCTGTCTAGCCAATCAGTACAGGTCCTTTTCTCCCTCTTTAGTGTCAAATCTCTCATACAACTCTCCATATGCCTTATCCTTAGCCTTCGCTACCTCTCTCTTTGCCATGCACCTCATCTTCTTATATTCGCGTCTACTTTCTTCATCTCTTTGACAATCCCACTTCTTCTTCGCCAGCCTCTTCCTCTGTATACTCTCCTGTACTTCTTCATTCCACCACCAGGTCTCCTTGTCCTCCTTACTCTGTCCAGATGTCACACCAAGCACCTTTCTAGCAGTCTCCCTTACTAGCTCTGCTGTAGTTACCCAACTATTCGGTAACTCTTCACTGCCTCCCAGTGCCTGTCTTAACTCTTCCCAGAACTCCACCTCACAATCACCCTTTTTTAACTTCCACCATTTAATCATTGGTACTGCTTTCACGCTCCTCCTCCTCTTCGTGATCACCAACATCATCCTACAGACCACCATTCTATGCTGCTTAACTACACTTTCCCCTGTCACCACTTTACAGTCTCTAATCTCCTTCAGACTGGCCCTCCTACATAGGATATAATCCACCTGTGTGCATCTTCCTCCACTCTTGTATGTCACCCTATGCTCCTCCCTCTTCTTAAAATATATATTCACCACAGCCATGTTCATCCTTTTCACAAAATCCACAATCATCTGACCTTCTGCATTCCTCTCCTTAACACCATACCTACCCATCATTTCCTCATCCCCTCTGTTCACTTCACCAACATGCCCATTGAAGTCCACTCCAATCACTAGTCTCTCACCCTTGGGTACACTCACCACCACTTCATCCAACTCACTCCAAAATGTTTCTTTCTCATCCATCGCACACCCAACTTGTGGAGCATATGCACTAATAACATTCATTATTACACCATCAATTTCAAGCTTCATAAACATCACTCTATCAGACACTCCACCTCCAAAACACTCTTGGCATACTGTTCCTTTAGTATAACCCCTACCCTATTTCTCCTGCCATCCACACCATGATAGAACAATTTGAATCCACGCCCTATACACCTGGCTTTACTTCCCTTCCATCTGGTCTCTTGCATGCACAATATTTCAACCTTCCTTCTCTCCATCATATCAGCTAGCTCTCTCCCTATACCAGTCATACTGCCAACATTCAAAGTTCCTACCCTCACTACTACACTCCTAACCTTCCTCCTCTCTTCCTGCCTTCGGGCATGCCTTCCCCCTCCTCTTCTCCTTCAGCCAACAGTAGCCCAATTTCCACCAGCACCCTGTTGGCTAACAGTACTGGTGGCAGTCATTGTTAACCCAGGCCTCGACCGATCCGGTATGGAAATATGAAATGTTCTCCACATAAGTCATTTGGCAGAGGTTTTATGCCGGATGCCCTTCCTGATGCAACCCTCCCCATTTATCCGAGCTTGGGACCGGCACAAAGAAATGCACTGGCTTGTGCATCCCCAGTGGCTGGGTTATGGGCAGATTGCATGCCAGGTTTAAATGTTATTATCCCACTAAAACCCATTTTGAAGGCAAGAAGACCAATGATTGGTTAATATCAGGACCTTTAGGAACCTCCCGATGTGGGAAATGTATGGCCTGTGGTCATATTGACAGCAAGAATTATTTCAAACATCCAAGCACTGGTCAGGAATATACTTTTCAGACTAAAGCCACTTGTAATACACCAAATGTGGTTTATCTGGCAACCTGCAAGTTCTGCCCAGCATTTTTTGTTGGTAAAACCAACCAATTTTTAAAAAAAAAGGATTTTAAGACATCTGAGAGATATCTGCGATGGGGACAAGAATAATGCTTTAGCTGTGCATGTAAAATCTTTTTCTACACATTTATTTGTGTTTAAAGTTATAGAATGTGTCTATGCACATTCTTTAGAGAGGGTTGGCCTAATGGTTAAGGTGTTAGCCTTACAAACACAAGGTACAGAGTTTGAATCTCACAGGGAATAAACTAGCTAGGCTTAAAATGGCTCGCAAGAGCAGTTAGCCTAGTACTAGCCTGTGAACCTATACAGGAGTAAAGTTGGCTGATGTGCCCAATAAAACAGAAATATGTGAGACAAGGTGGATTATCAATTTTTGGGCAGATTGCATGCCGGTTTAAATGCCATCATCCCACTAAAACCCATTTTGAAGGCAAGAAGACCAATGATTGGTTAATATCAGGACCTTTAGGAACCTCCTGATGTGGGAAATGTATGGCCTGTGGTCATATTGACAGCAATAATTATTTCAAACATCCAAACACTGGTCAGGAATATACTTTTCAGACTAAAGCCACTTGTAATACATGAAATGTGGTTTATCTGGCAACCTGCAAGTTCTGCCCAGCATTTTTTGTTGGTAAAACCAACCAATTTTTAAAAAAAAGGATTTTAAGACATCTGAGAGATATCCGCATTGGGGACACACATAATGCTTTAGCTGTGCATGTAAAATCTTTTTCTACACATTTATTTGTGTTTAAAGTTATAGAATGTGTCTATGCACATTCTTTAGAGAGGGTTGGGAGGGTGGCCTAATGGTTAAGGTGTTTGCCTTACAAACACAAGGTACAGAGTTTGAATCTCACAGGGAATAAACTGTCTAGGCTTGAAATGACTCGCAAGGGCAAGGGCCTAGTACTAGCCTATGAACCTATGCAGGAGTAAAGTTGGGTGATGTGCCCAATAAAACAGAAATATGTGAGACGAGGTGGATTATCAATTTATGGGCAGATTGCATGCCGCTTTAAATGCCATCATCCCACTAAAACCCATTTTGAAGGCAAGAAGACCAACGACTGGTTAATATGAGGGTGTGCCTGAAATAAGGCTACAAGATTGGTGCTGTGTCATGAAAGAAGAAAGTAAGAGGAGTTGTCTCTATTATAGAAGGTGATTGGTTAATAACCTCTTTTAATGGAATAATGGATCCCGATTCTATTACGATCTGATGAAGGTTTACCGAAAGCAGTTATCGTACCGAAGTTACACGGGAATCTTATTTTAACCATTTGAATTGATTTTACCATTAATAAAACATTTAAAACATTTATTTTATCGTATTGTGTTTGGAACTGTTCAGTAGCTACAGACTTAAACTGCAGAAACTCCAGCCGTGTGTGGTGTAGCTAGATTAACTTTGCTTGTGATTTTCCTACTTGCCACACCTCTAGCAGTGGAAGGTATTTTTCTTTATTTATTTTGTCCTTACTAATATGGGAGAATCTTGCACCATCCCTTTTGTATCTTCACCACTTGCTAGGTCTGACCATAAAGCAGTTTCCTGTGAAATAAATATGAAACCAGAGATCCCTTTCACTGTAGTTGCCTTTATGGATTTCTTTAAGACAAACTATTTACTCCTTAATGATACACTGGCAAGTTTTAAATTCCCACCAAACCCAGTTAACTCCACTGAATAAGCAGAAATGTACAACACTACACTATACCAGCATGTAAACAGCAGCTGTACCCCATAGGAACATATGCAGGGCAAATCCCAGAAACAAACCCACATGATGGAACCATAATATCAACAGGCTTTATAATAAAAGGAAAATAATTTTGACCAAAAGCAAAAAGGGTAATCCCCAGAATGTCAAAGCCCTTATCATTGAAATAAGCCACCAGCTCAGGAGCTGAATAAAATTCACCAAAGGCAAATTTAAGGCTAAAATAGTTACCTAAGCCAAAGACAGTCACAAGGCATTTTTTAATTAATGTTTGAAACCTCAAAAGCACAATGCAGCATTGCACTGGGCTGATTGTGAATGATGGTACATATATGCTGAGGCTGAAGAAATAGCAAACTTAATGGCCAATAAATTTAGCTCTAACTTTACCCCTGTCTCCCTTCCACCCATCCCTCGAGATATCAAAGCAAATAAACAAAAATGTCAGCTCACCAAGAGAACAGATGGAAAAACAAGGTAAATGAGTAATGATACCATCACTGTTCAGCCACGGAGATAGGAGAAGCTTCCAAGTAAAAATGGGCAAAAAGCGTTTAATAAACAGATTAAAATCACAGAATAGCTGTTAGAGGACAAGCGCTTTCGGCAAACTGCCTTCTTCAGATCCATAAACAGCCTTTAGAAACAGGAGAATAAGTAGATCCTTTCATCCAATTATGTTATTACATCATGTCCTGAAGCTTCTACCCTTAAGTAAGGGTTTTAAAGGGACCATGCCATTAAGTCCAGGCTGCTTATCTGCTCACAGGTCTGCTATCCACCTCAGTTCTACTACTTCAGTTTGATTTTTAATATACCCAACTATATTGAGAAAAAACAAGATCCAGTGCAAAAAACAAGTCTGAAGAGTGTTATTAAAAGCTAAAAATACTGCATTAATGAGTCCTTATAATATCCCCGAATGACATGAAGCACTATTTAGCCACACTCCTAACAACACTGTTCAATCTTGGTCTCCAGACAGGTTTTGTACCAAGCAAATGGAGAACACCTACAGTCATTCACCTGCATAAGGGGGGATCTCCCATAAACCCAGACAATTACAAACCCATAAGTCTCACCAGCCTCATATGGAAAGCAATGGAAAACCTATCAAGGTATGATGATATGAGGTAATGCCATCTGTGCCAGGAAGAGTAGGTCAGTGCACGTGTAACATACGCCAGCATAGCTAGCTGGAGTTTTATAAAGAATTTTTTGCCTATCACACTGATTTGTACAGATACTTGTATTAAAAATGTATTTGTAAAGTTGTGTTAAAAATGAATTAACAGTGGGTCCTGCTTAACGAAAAGAGATATAATAATACTGTCTGACATACATGTATAACTGATTAAATGTATATGTTTTAACAGAGAATTCTGGAAGGGAAGAGGTTAATCTCAGTCCCGCTAATTTTGAAAACTAAACACAGTTAAGGTTTCACCACCAAAAGCAGTTTGTAACGTTTAGTAAACAAATTAGAAGAAAGCACTTATCCTTTTCATAACTGCCAGTTTGTTTTTAACTAACTTAATTTTAAATTAAAGTTGATTTTATGATTTGATTCTATGACACTTGGCTTTGGTAGCAGCTCGTATTTCTTCCAATTTTGAAAACGAGGTTGAAAATTAAATGTGTTGGTTTAGGCCATAAAGATTTTATCTTTCAGGTCTGATTGCAACCAGAAACAAAAATGTCTGGAAAACGAGGACTAGGAATCTAACTATATTGTCCTTAGGGTGAATTAAATGCTACTCTGGAAGGGTGGAAGTTTTTGAAATTGTTTTATAGCTTTCAGATGCTGCAACAGATTTTAGCAAAGCTCTGGGTATGTATTATACCAAAGTCAGGCGACCAGATATGATGTCAATCTATAACCAGCACTGAAATATTTTTTTTAGATATTAGTAAGCGATATGATGGAAGTCTCGCAACAGCACTTTTTTTTTTTTTGGAACCTGACAGGAAAGATTTCTCACAGATACCTCACACAACCACACCTCATCTTCATAGGTTCATAGGTTCATACTAGGCTATCTGCCCTAGGGCATTTATAAACCTAGCCAGAGTGTGTTTGGCTTTTGCCACCCATTTAAATGAATTTTACTATGCCCTTTTTTGAGGTTTAGTTTACTGTGCCTCTGTCAAACAGTGACACAGAAGTGATACCTGAGGTAAACCTATGATCCCCCATCCACTCATCAAGATTCCTCTTGAAGAGAGTCAATGAGGGACTCTGCCTAACCTGGACTGGGATTTTATTCCAGAGTGAAGGGAGCCTCTGGGTTATGAATCTGTCCCTCCAGCATGTCCTATTTATTTCAGTGCTGAGATTCAAGTCTCTCGAGCGCGTAGCTCGATGGGATTTGGATTTTCTGAGGTGCAGCATGTCCATTAATTCCAGTCACGTAATTATGTCAGGCACAGATCGCCTAGGTGGTATGCCACCGAGTAGCGCTGGAGTTTCTTTAACCAGGCAGCATATGGCATCTGTTTGAGCCCTTTGATCCTCTTGGTGAGGTACTTTTGGGGTCTTTCCAGTTGCTGCGGGTGTCTGGTAAGGTACATCCCAAAAGGGGCATTGTACTCAATTATGGGCCTGATGAGGGATGAGTAAAGAGTCACGATGACCTCCCCTGATCTAGATGTGAATCCCTTCATGATTAGGTGGGCTATATAAAATGTTTTTCTAACCACTTTGGCCACGTGGTTTTCAAATGAGAGACTGCTATCAACTTGGGTCCCCAGGTCCCTAATTACTTCTTTCGTACTTAATGGATTACCACCTATGTGGTAATTTTTGGGCACTTTGTTTTTGCCAAAGGGGGTGACTATACACTTTTTGGCATTTAGCTTGAGGCCATGGCTCTGACACCAGTTGTCTGTTTCTATGAGACCCTTTTGTAGAATGCTTGTGTCGGCTGGAGAGTCAATTATGGCACCCAGTTTGCAGTCATCTGCGATCTTAGTCAGCCACAGTCCTTCCATGTTGGCCTGTACCTCCGAAAAATATATACTGAACAAGAGAGGTCCCAGGACTGAGCCTTGTGGGATGCCACTTGTAACTGGTTTGGAGTCTGACATGGCTCCAGCAATTCTAACCATGTGGGTTCTGTCCTTGAGCCAGTTTGCAACCCATCTAGTGATGGTTTATATTTAAGCTGGTGAGCTTATCTATAATGCCCGAGTGGGGTATTGTATCAAAGGCTTTTGTGAGGTCCAGGTAGGCTGTGTGGACCACCTTCCCCTCGTCAATGGCCTTGGTGACTGTTTCAAAGAAATCAACCAGGTTTAAGAGGCAGGATCTGCCCTTAAAAAAGCCGAACTGGGTAGGATCCAGTGTCTGTAGGTCCCCAATATCTTTATTTATGAGGTCCATGATGATCCTTTCCATAGCTTTGCAGACCAAGCTAGTCAGGCCTATGGGGCGATAGTTTCCAGGATCCATTGAGGCACCACCTTTGTGGAGAGGGACCACTGTTGCTGTACGCCACTCTTTAGGTACATATCCTGTAGTAAGGCTGAGATTGAACAGTAGTTTTATGTTTGGGTTTAGCTCTTCTTGGAGTTCATGTAGGACACAGCCCAGGACACCATCTGGTCCCATTGATGCTGCGTTTTTTGCTTTGGAGAGGGTGTCTCTTACCTGAGCATCTGAGATGTCAGGGGGGCAGCACTCTGCTGGGATAGATATTTGCCCTTTTGGTGGGGAGGGGGGGGAGAAGTTTGCGCTGAACCTGTCAGCTAGGATGTTGGCAATGTCTGTGGGTTCGGTGTATTTTTTGTCATTCTGGACTAATTCTGAGCATATCTGGGAATTCCCACCCAGGTTCCTAACATAACTAAAGAAAGCCTTGTGATTATCCTTAGTGTCCTGTGCAATTTTTCTCTTGAAGCTGGCCTTAGACGATTTTATGAGTGCCCGCTGATCAGAGATGCCTTCCCTTTTTGGGATTTTGCTCTATCATGTAGTAGCTTCCTCCTTCTATTGTATAGTTTGTTTATGGCTGGGGTCCACCAGACAGGATGCCTGCCTTTGGAGGATTGCGTCTTGGTTTTATTTGGGATTGCATGATCCATGCATTCTGGAAGGTGTTCATAGAATGCGTTTATAAAGGATTCTGCGGTCTGGGCCGTATTTTCCACAGGCCCGGGGGCTTTGAAGGATTCCACCTCGGTTTTGAGGAGTGTGAAATTTGCTTTAGGGAAGTTTTCCACTGTGGTTTTCTGGGCAGGGTGTGGGGTCGGGATGTGAATATCCAGTGAGATTAGTTTATGGTCTGATCTTATCAGTGAGGGATACACTTCTGGTCTGGAGCATAGAGCCCCCATGTTGGTGATGATCAGGTCCAGTATGTTTTCCCCTCTTGTGGGAGTGGTAACAAGTTGTTTCATAGCATTTGAGTTTATAAATTCTAGGAACCTTTGGGCTAGGGTGTTGGAGCTAGAGTAATTCTCCCAGTCTATGTTTGGGTTGTTGAAGTCGCCCAGTATAATGATGTTTGGAGAGACCTTCATATTTTAAAGTGTTCTCAGGAAGGCCGAGTGGGGTTCCTGGGTTTGGGAGGGTGGTCTGTAGCAGGCTATAAACTGGAAGGCAGTTTTACCCACTGTTAGTTGCACATGGATAGTCTCTGATACTTCATGCTGTGCCACCAACCTGGAGGTGTGGGTATCTTTGATGAATATTGATACTCCCCCTCCTTTTGTGGTTCGGTCCAGGTTTTGGGGCCGAAAAGCATGGTATGAGGTATAACCTGGTAGTGCTGGGGTGCTCTAGGGATCCTTGAACCAGGTTTCTGTTACTGCACAGATATCGATGTTCTCCATGCTAAGTAGAGTTTCGAGTGCATGCATCTTGAGGTTTAGACTTCTGGCATTGAGTAGCATTACTCTTAGGTTCTTATCCCTTGTGATACCTATGGAGGTGGGTTTGTCTTTTGAGCCTTGCCTAAAAAAGGCACTATGGGGGTGGCAAGAGCCTTTGCCAATATCCGAAAGCCCAGGGGTGACAGGTGTAAGCCATCCCTAGCGAAGCATCGTGGCTTGTTGAACATGTCATCCCAGGCTGACAGGCATTGGATCCCCTTTAAATGACACCAATACTTAAGCCAGTTGTTGAAATTGATCATCTTGTCTTCATATTGTGGCATCATTCTTGGTGAGGGTAAGATGCTACTCAAGGTCAGGGTCATACCGGCCTGGGCTACAAGCTCAGAGAGCTCCTCTATGCCTCTTTTCATGTAGTCCAGGGAGGTACGTCTCAGGTCATTCACACCAGCATGGACAATGACTGAGTCATATTTGTACTTGCCTTGGAGTGACTTGAGTGCTTGTGTTATGTGGCGGATCCTAGCACCCGACAGGCAGCTCACCGTGACCTTCTCCTTGTTCAGCCTGGTGAGCGGGACGTCAGTGTGCCTGATGATAGAGTCACCTCGGTGTGTTGTTTAGCCTTAAGGGCTGTGACAGTTCGGCACACTGGCTTTGTGAGCTATGTGTTGCACGTGTTTTGTTTTGGGGTAGCGGTTGCTTGGGTGTCTGCTTTGGAGGTCTCTGCTGCTTAGGCAGATATTTATTTAGAGCCTCCAAGTATGTTTTTGTGTGTTTATGTGTTTGGTTTGCTGTCGTGGTAGGTCTATCTGAAACTGGAATTGTAGTGAGTGTGGTTTCCTTCTCCTCCTGACTGGTTACGCCAGTACTGAGTTGAGAGAGCTTAGCCTCCAGTTTGGCTATATGGTTGCATCTCTCACATGTGTTGGAATTTGTTGGGAGGAGGAGAGGGTTGTCTGTGTACATGAGGCAGTTGTAACATTGCCTCAAGATTCCCAGATTCACCAGTTGGACCGGAGAGGAGATTGACAACTGACCTTTGGACATGCTAGAATAGTATTGGGAATTCCTTTATAATTGAAAAAAGGGCCAATGGGGAACAAGGTACTCAAGGGGAGTTTGTGAGGGTGTAGTGCTTTTAATTTTTTAGTGCTGACTTGTATAATTGCTTTAGTGAGCAAGTGCCAGGCTTTAGAGTAGGAATAGGGTGTTTATTATGAGAACTAGATCAGTTCTAAGGGAAAAAGTGAAGAGCAGACTTTGTGGAGCCGAGAATCTTGCCTTGCTGTAGTAAGTAACTTAACTATGGAACACTAATTCTTTAGTCAGTAGGAAAATGTAGTGATATTAGTAAAATCTTGTTTTTCTACATCTATGTGAATCTATCCAACTGTGTTATTTTTTATATATCCCATGACTGAAACTCTGGTGTTTATTGTACCTAGATAGTCAGTATTGTCATAGTTTCTATTTTATTTCTTATTAAATATTTCTATACCTTTTATTGTGACTAGTCTTTTAGAGAATACTTTCAACATCTTAAGAGCTGACTCAATTCCTGAACTCCAACTTAAAACCCAAGCTGCCTTCTCCACCACTGAGTCCTGGAAGTTTAATAACTACCTAGCCCTCAACCCCAATAAATCCAAAATTATCCTTTTCAGCCCCCCATTAAATATCTACTCCCAACAAAAACCCTAATAGAAGTTGTCAGCTAAACAAAACTTCTGGGAGTAACCATTGATGAATAACTAAAATTTGATATTCACATACAACAAAACATAAAAAAACATCAACAAGTTGGAATGCTCTACAGACACAATCAATACCTTAGTCCTTCTTCTAAATAAACATCTGCCTCTACTTCCCTACTTCCTTCCCTCATGTATGGTGCCCAGCTACTCATAAACCTCTCTAAAAGCCAAACTCAAGACTTGTTATAACAAATTTGCATCAAATTCAAAAAAACCTTCTCCCTTCACTGTACTGCTCTTCTCCCCCTAAAACGGCTTTAACTTCCAAACTACCTCAACATTCTGCAACCTACTACTGCTCACAAACATATCTTTAAACCTTCTGACTCTCCTGCCCTTAGTTTTATCTTCACTTTTTACATCCCAAATAGGTCCCATAGATCACATAATCAGCAGCTTCTTCAGGTTCACAAACTTAACCTGCCACCAGGCCAACTTCTCTTCTCCTACTCTTTACCCAAGAAATGGAATGCTTTGCCATTAGCTATCAGAACAATCTAAAATCATGCCCACTACAAAACTTCTCTCCACACTTATCTATCTTCGACCTGGAACTGTTCCTGCACTCAGCCCCCTTGAAACTTATCTAAAATGGCACACTCTCCCCTACTTGCTGTACTGTGTGTTATCTACAATTTCTTTATGCAATACCACTGTACTGCTAATTGAGGTTACACCCTCTGTAGTCCAATCTTTGTCAAAAAAAAAAAAACAAACACTATACTATTATTGTATATATTTGTATGTGTACTGAATGTGATCACAACTCTGTTATTACTATAATGTCAGGTTATGCTATACTACCTATGTACAACATTTTATGTTGAATGTACTTTTTAATGTACTGAGGAGCTTTTCTCCTGGTCCTCCACTGAAAACGGGATCTGTATGGCCCAGTAGACTTTCCCGGTTAACAAACTGCAAATAAATAAATAATACTTATTCTTATTTTAGTGACACTGTGGCCACTTCTGAAAGCCTCGCTGCATTGGTCAAGTTCTACCACTTGTATCAGTATTAATTTTAGTCAGTTTAAATGGGTATTCTTGTAAGAGCCTTATAGTAGCTGACTGGTGGCAGCATAATTACCTTATAGTCTGGGAAGAGGGGGGCACAATTGGTAAATCAGTTCCAGCTTTTCCCAGGGTGTGTGTGTGTGTGTGTGTGTGTGTGTGTGTGTGTGTGTGTGTGTGTGTGTGTGTGTGTGTGTGTGTGTGTGTGTGTGTGTGTCTGTGTGTGTGTGTGTGTGTGTGTGTGTGTGTGTGTGTGTGTGTGTGTGTGTGTGTGTGTGTGTGTGTGTGTGTGTGTGTGTGTAAATCAAATATCCAAGTGGCTGTGCAAGAGTCCAGCCTCAAGTCTGGATTGTAATCCCTGTGTGGTCTTAAGGGAAATTGTGCTTGGTGCAGAGAACTGCATTTGAAAATATATACCACTTGGTAACAACCACCTGATATATATACCACCTTGTAACAACATTCCTGTCCTTGAGGCTACCCTATCTTGGATTTCACTACATATCTTCTACAAGACTGTGATGCTCATGTACTGTCCCAGCAGTCAAGGAGCCTCAATCCTCACCACTAACACCAGTGAGGGGCGTCCATATAGGGAAAAGGATAATAAATACACACACAGTAAAGTACCATTTCCCTTATGAGCACACAGAGATCACAGTCAGTCTGGGGCTGGTTTCTCCCTTTCTCTCCAGATCCCCAATAACACTCCCCACTGGCACAACTTTAGGGTCCAGATCTCAGCCTAATAGCCAAGCTAAAACCTCCAGCACCCTCTCTGTCCAACCATTGCTTCGTGTCCCTGCCCATGTAGCTGACGCACACAACACACTTTGTGATAAGAGTTATATACAACCACACAGACATTCTTGGGGAAGGCTGGCACAGGTTCTCCAGCTGTGCCCCTTTTACCCAGACTATGTGGTAGTACCACTTGCCACCACCCACTAATATTTATCAGCTAACGAAAGGTCCTTATGAAATTGTGTCCAATTATACTGTGCAATATTATTATCCAAATGGTAAGCGCAACTGAATAGTCAAGGCTTATTTGGAGTGACTTTGTACAGTATCACTATATATATGCAATGTACTATAGAGATTAAATTATCTCTACACAAAACAGCCACAGTTGAAAGGTTTAAAAATATTTAATAATAAATAAAAATGCAAGACAACATTTCTTACTACACAGTGCTAGTCAAGAGTTCAGAGATCACAGATAAATACTTAAAATATTAAAGTAGAAAAGTTCTGACATCAATACAGAAAAACGAATCTAATCTTCCTAGTTCCTAGCTATATCTAAGAGAAAACACAGTTCTAAAATAAACTTACATATAGAGCAAGACAGTGCTGGTGAGTTGGATGTTCTCAAGACAAGTGCTCAAATGTTCTCATTATTTCTCTCCTTAAATTGACAACACAGTACCACTGATTCATTTCAGATTACATAATTTCTTTCTGGTTCCCAGGCTAACAGAACTCCGAGGTTAATAACCCTTTTGATCTTGCAGCTGTTCAGGAAGCCAGAGCAATAAAATAAATTATACATGCAAATTCTAGCAATTAACTCTGGTCTCAAGACAATAGCCAGAATTCCTTCATCCAGACATATCGGATCCAAGCACTGAGATCAAAGCCAGTCATGAAATGCTTGACTTATCAGCTTTCTTACAGCAGAGTGCATTGTTGCTACATTTTTTTCAGTTCAATTTCCACTACATTCTTTTCATATTTAAGAGAACAAGCCTGTGGCTTACATTAAACAAATGACAGAATTATCTACAAAATTCTATCTAGCTAGGCTGGCAGCCTTCACCTATCTTCACAACCCCCCCCCCCCCGAGAACTCAAGCTAGTTTTTCAAGTGACCCTTGAGAAACATTGCTTGAGAGGGTTAGGTGTATCTGAGTATACCTTATCCCATTCCCTGTCTTGAGAGACCATCTGCATTGGTATTGCTAATCCTACTGCGGTGCTGCACTGACATGTCATATGCTTGCAACCCTAGGCTCCATCTTAGCAATTTGGCATTTTGCTGGCTGGCTCTGATTAACCATGTTAGGAGATTGTGATCTGTCACTACAGTAGATATTCGTCCATACAGATAAGGCTGAAGTTTCTGCAGTGCCCACACATTCCTTTTCTCCAGTTTCATAGCATTCCTCCTTGAGTTGGAGCCTACATTGAAAATAAACCACTGGGTGCTCTTCTCCCTCTGAATAAATTTGGCTAAATACAGCCATGGTTCAAAGCATCCACCTGCACAACAAATTCTTTGCTGTAATCTGGACTGGCTAAGACAGGGGCCCTCCCAAAGCTTCCTTAAGCTCCTGGAATGTCTGCTGACATGCTGGAGTCCACACTACCTTATCTGGCCTGTTCTTTCTTGTCAGGTCTGTGAGGGGAGCAGCTATGGTACTATACTTGGGGACGAACTTTCTGTAGTACTCTGCTGTCCCTAAGAATGCCCTCACTTGCTGTTTGGTAACAGGTGCAGGCCATGCCTGAATGGCTTCTACTTTGGCAGGTTCTGGGCTGCTCTTACCCCTCCCCACTGTATGTCCCAGGTAGGAGACCTCTGCAGTACCCACCTGACATTTGCTCGGCTTAATGGTCAACCTAGCCCTAGTCTGCCCAGCACCTCCCGGACATGCTGAAGGTGCTGTTGCTAGGAATGACTGTAGATGGCAATATCATCCTGGTAAGCAATGGAAAACCCTCTTGCTCCTGCTAGGATATGGTCTACTAGCATCTGGAAAGTTGCTCGGGCATTTTTCATCCCAAAGGGCATCTTTGTGAGCTCTTACAAGCCAAAAGGAGTCACAAAGGCTGACTTCTCTCTAGCACTGGGAGTCAAGAGCACCTGCCAGTAACCCTTGGTAAGATCAGTGGTGATAAGACACTTAGCCCCACCCAGCTGCTCAAGGGCTTCATTTGTCCTAGGCATGAGATAAGCATCTGACTATTTAATTTCCTGTAGTCCACACAGAACCTGGTGCTGCCATCCTTCTTTGGCACCAGCACCACTGGGGGGGGTAGGAACTGTTGTACTCTTGAATCACCCCTAGTTCCAACATCCCCTGTATCTTCTCCTCAGAGTCTGTTTGACTCTCTCAGGCACCCTATAAGGAGCTTGCCTAATAGGCCTTTGGGGTCCTGTATCCACCTGGTGCTGCACCAGGTGGGTGCACCCTGGTTTCCTAGTGAACATGTCCCCAAACTCCTGTAACACTGCTTAGATTTCTCGAACCTGGGTAGGAGATAGCTGCTGGGACATTGCTACCTCCTTCTACTGAGGTGACAGTCCAGGCCTCACTGAGGAGATCAGTCACTAGATCTCCCTCAGACTCTTCCTGCAACCCACTGCAAATACTCAGCACAAGGGCCTCCCTATCATGGTAAGGTTTCATCATGTTAATATGGTACAATTTGTGCTCATGCTCCTGCCTCCTGCCTAGCAGTTCTACCATGTAGTTAACATCACCTACCTTCCTTTCCACCTTGTAGGGTCCTTCCCAAGCTGTTTGCAGCTTGTTGTGTCTGACAGAAATGAGAACCATTACCTGCTACCCCACAACATACTCTCTAGCTCAAGCATCCCTGTCATACCACACCTTTTTCTGTTGTTGGGCTTCTGCCAGGTTTTCCTGAGCCAAGCCCATGAGTTCCCTAGTCTTGTCCTGCGGTTTAGGACATATGTCACAACAGACTTGTGAGATTCACACTCACCTTCCCACTCATCTCTAATTAAATCTAGAGGTCCCCTCACTCCATGCCCATACAACAACTCAAAGGGTGAAAAACCTGTGGATTCCTGGGGAACCTCTCTGTAAGCAAACTGATGGGGCAAATATTTGTCCTACCCCCTCTTAGACTGGTCTGCAAATACCATAGCATGGACTTGATTGTAGAGTTTAACCTTTCAACAAGACCATTAGTCTTGGGGTGGTAGGGGGTGGTCTTCAGGTGCTTCACCCCACAGGACTTCCACAGACATGCCAGCAGGTCTGATATGAAATTGGCACCTCTGTCAGTCAGTATTTCTTTTGGGAAACCTACCTTGCTGAAAATCTCTAACAAAACATTTTCCACCTTTTCTGCCTTAATGGAGGGCAGAGCCACTGCCTCAGGGTATCTTGTAGCATAATCTACTACCACTAGGATATACTTTATCCCTGTTGAATTTGGGGTACTCAGAGGCCCCACAATATCCATAGCTACCCTCTGAAATGGCTCCTCATTCACAGGCAAAGGCGTCAAATGAGCTCTCACCTTGTCTTCTCCCTTGCCTACCTTTTGGCACTGCTCACAGGTCCTGCAGTACCCTGGTACATCTCTGGAAATGCCAGGCCAATAGAAGTTCTGCATAATATGTCTCTTTGTACGTTTTATGCCCATATGACATGCAAAGAGAATATCATGGGCTATGGCTAGAAGCACCAAACAGTAGGCTCTAGGCACTACCAACTGCTCTACCATTTCACCTTCTATCCCTCCCTCAGGGGTCCACTCTCTATGCAGTAACCCTTTGCCCCAGTATACAGATTCCCCTTCCCCTGAGAATCAGGTCCCTCACTAGCTACCTCTCTCAGGCCTTGCAATGTAGGGTCTGAGAGCTGAGCCTGTCTCAACTCTCTCTTTGTCAGCCTCTCCAGTTCCCATTCCATAGGAAGTCTTGCATCCTCTGACAGTGGTGCCTCACTGTCAGCCTGGGTACTACTACTCACCTGTACCTTTGCAGTCACTCTGGCCAAGGGAACATCAGTACCCACAAGCAGCTGTGGCTTCCCTTCAGTCTCACTGCTACAGCATAGCTTCCTCCCTGAAATGTACACCTCACCAGTCCAGGCTGCAAGTATGCAGTCTGTCTGGGTCTACCCCAGGCTACCAGACCCGCATGCTTGTCTCCTAGTCTGACTGCATGTAATTGTATTAACACATAGTACTGCCTCATCAAAATCCTTCCCTATCAGGACATCTGCGGGATGGTAGTTTGATACCCTGTTGTCTCAAGACAGCCTACTGTTGGCATTTTGTATTTCCTACTTACTGGCTCTCTCACCTTTTGTTCCCTGCCTAACTGCTGTAGACATCTGTATGCCACATGGTCCCACTGGTTGCATTCAAAACATTTAACCCTCAGTCCTGGAAGTGTACCTGGACTAGTGGTTCCCCTGCTACTGGCAGATTCTGTTGGGGCAGTCTGTGCTGTCCACCATGGATTCCTTTACATGCATGAGCCATACTGGAGGTCCCTTTCCTGTGCAGGGATGTCCAGCTTGCTAGGTGTAGGACCCCCTTCTTTCCCATCTCATCTGAAGTAGCACATTGTCTATCAGCTAACCAGATCCTCATGTCCTCAGGCAAAGTGCTATGGGCTTGTTCCCTCACCAAAAAGTCTACCAGCCCTTCAAACATGGTGACCTGACATCCAACCCACCTTTGAAAATAAGTGCTCAGTTTAGCAACATATTCCCACACACTTTCATCTACCTTGTGTCTATGCTCATGAAACCTTTTCCTATAAGTTTCAGGTCTTATCTTAAAATATTCTAACAGACATTTCTTGACAACAGTATAATCAAAACATTCATGATCAGCAAGTTTAGACAACACAGTTACAGCTTTACCATGGAGTAAGGGGGTCAGGAACCGTACCCACAGCCTTTGGTCAACATCATACTGTTTACATACCCTCTCAAACATATGAATGAATCTATCAAAATTATCTCCCTCTTTAAACTGCAGAAGAAATTTACTGATCTTTTGTGCTTCTGGGGTCCAGTTACTTCCTTCCCCATTACCTCCATGACTCTGGTGAATAGTCAGCATCTCCTTTTCATGCTTCCTCTGCCGCTCCTTTTCCACAGCTTCCAGGCATAGCAGTTTCTCATTCTCCTCAGTCTGCAAACATCACAGTTTCTCCTTGTACTCACTCTCTAGACACCACAGTCTGTCAGCTGCTTCTCTTTCCAAACTCCTGGCCTCCAACTCAAGTCTCTTTAGATCCAGATGGGTTTTTAAGTCCTCTGCAGAAAGGTTGAGCTGTCCATTCTCTGAGTGTGGTACATCTCCACTGCCAGTCTGATTGTCCTCCTGGATGCTGTTTTCTGATGCAGCTGTGACCAAAGCTGAAATCATGTCTGCCTTAGTCAGGTTTCCATGCACCAGTCCCCTAGCCTGGTACATCTCAGCCAGCTGGCTCCTTGTCAGCTTTCTATACTCCTCTGCTGACATGCTGCCTGCTCTCCCTGACTAACTAAGCTAACAAAAGAAATGAAATAATTGTGATCTGAACTCTGAGTATTCACCGAGTGGCTGATTTAGAGAACAAAAACCCCATCAGTGATCACTGTACACAAACTACAGGAATTCACACCCACACCACTACAAGCCATTTAGTATTTGCCAACCAATTAATATGTGGTGTAGAACTCCCACCACTGCCAAACAATTAAAATGTGATGGTTGTGCACTGGCCAGCAATTAAGGAGCCTCAATTCTCACCACTAACACCAGTGAGGGGCATCCATACAGGGAAAAGGATAATAAATACACACACAGTAAAGTACAATGTCCCTTAAGAGCACACAGAGATCACAGTCAGTCTGGGGCTGGTTTCTCTCTTTCTCTCCAGGTCCCCAATAACACTTCCCACTGGCACAGCTATAGGGTCCAAATCTCAGCCTAGTGGGCTAGCTAAAAACCCCAGCACCCTCTCTGTCCACCCAGTACTTCATGTCCCTGCTCAAGTAGCTGACACACACACACACACACACACACACACACACACACACACACACACACACACACACACACACACACACACACACACACTTTGAGATAAGAGTTATATATAACCCCACAGACACTCCTGGGGAAGGCTGGCACAGGTTCTCCAGCTGTGCCCCTTTTACCCAGACTATGCAATAGTACCACTTGCCACCACCCACTCATATTTATCAGCTACCAAAAGGCCCTTATGAAAAGGTGTCCAATTATACTGTGCAATATTATTATCCAAATGGTACGTGCAACTGTACAGTCAAGGCTTATTTGGAGTGACTTTGCACAGTATCACTGTATATATATATATATATATATATATATATATATATATATATATATATATATTTTATATATATATATATATATTTATATATATATGCAGTGTACTTTAGAGATCTAATTATCTCTACACAAAAAAGTCACAGCTGAAAGGTTTAAAAATGTTTAATAATAAATAAAAACACAAGACAGTACTTCTTACTACACAGTGCTAGTCAAGAGTTCAGAGATCACAGAGAAATATTTAAAATAATGCAGTAGAAAAATTCTGACTTCAATACGGAAAAACTAATCTAATCTTCCTAGTTCCTAGCTATATCTAAGAGAAAACACAGTTCTAAAATAAACTTACATATAGAGTAAGACAGTGCTGATGAGTTGGATGTTCTCAAGACTAATGCTCAAATGCTCTCATTCTTTTTCTCCTTAAATTTATAACACAGTACCACTGATTCATTTCAGATTACATAATTTCTTTCTGGTTCCCAGGCTAAGAGAACTCAGAGGTTAATAGCCCTTTTGCTCTTGCAGCTGGTCAGGAACCAAAGCAATAAAAGAAATTATACATGCAAATTCTAGCAATTAACTTTGTTCTCAAGACAATAGCCAGAATTCCTTCATTCAGACATATCATCTCCAAGCCCCGAGTTCAAAAACAGTCATGAAATACTTGACTTATCGGCTTTCTTACAGCAGAGTGCACTGTTGTTACATTATTTTCAGTTCAACATCAACTACAGTCTTTTCATATTTAAGAGAACAAGCCTGTGACTTGCATTAATATTTACAAATAACAGAATTATCTACAAAATTCTGTCTAGCTAGGCTGGCAGCCTTTACCTATCTTCACAGAGACCATACTACTTGGCGACGTTAATATTGACTACCACCTCTCTCTCCCACCATATTAACCTTCATGGCTCCCATCAACTTATCTCATCTCCTGCCCATCTCAACAATAAAAACACAAACTGCTCCACTTTGGACTGAATTCTTACCTCTAAGCCTACCCTATATCATAACCTCAGAACACTACCCAGCTCCCTAAGTGACCATCTCCCTACTCAAGTCATACGATACTCTCCTCAACTACCCAACTCCCACCATACTAGAGAAAAGCACAAACTTTCTTCACTTAATGCTGAAACCTTCAATGATAGGTGCTCTGCTCGACAGTGGCACAGGAAAATAATTTTCTTAGGTGGCAAAAGCCAGGGTACCTTTTTGGCTGGGCTTGTGTAGGCCCCAGGGCTGATAGCCTAATACCTACCTATGAACCTCTGCCATTAACTGAATCCACCTGAAATACCTTCCTTTTAATTATACAATTCTACAATTTGATCACACATTCCTTGATACCCTTGAATCCTTAGCTCCCCTAAGAAAAGTTAGGATCAAATCGTCCTACTCTCCTTGGCTCTCTAAAAATACCTTAATGCTCATGCTTCACTTAAAGAACTCCCAATCACTCCAAGCTACACGCTCTAGGGACCTAAACCTTGTCACCACAATAAACAGAACATGCTGGAGGGATACATTCCTGTCCCAGAGACTTCCCATACTCTAGAACAGACTACCTATCTATATCAAACAAAGTTCCTCATTACCACTCCATGAAACATCTTGATGATTGGATGGGAAATAGGAAATTCACCCCGGGGATCAACTCTGTGGCTCTGCTCGACAGGGGCACAGGAAAATAATTTTCTTGGGTGGCAAAAGCCAGGGTACCTTTTTGGTTAGGCTTATATAGGCCCTAGGGCCAATAGCCTAGTACCTACCTATGAACCTATGAAACAGAGAGACAGTTACTGGAACGAATGGCTAAAATCCAAATCATCAATTATTTTCCAAAAATACAAAAAACTACGGAACCTTTTTAAAAAAACTAATCAATAATGATAGGAAAAAATTCTGTTATGACACACAGTTTACACACAAGTCCAAATCAAAAAAATTCTGTCACACCATCAATAAAATTCTACACCCTGGTCAACCTACTACCCCCAATCCCTTCCCTAATAAAACTCACCAAGAAGCTGCCACCTGACTTAATACCTACTTTATTGAATCAATTCAAATATGAACCCAAACCTGCCAAAATCAAAACGCCTCTCACACCACACATACTATTAAAAAAGACCACCCCTTTCTCACTTAACCATGTCTCCACTGCCGAATCCAAACACTGGGTAGAGTGAAAGAAGGCACACACTGAGACCAAAAAGTATAAATAAAGCGCTTTTCATTTATGTTAATTCATAAACTTCTTCAGACAATACAAAACATTTCAACACTCCTTTAAATACATGGAAGTTAAAATAATCAACCAATCCACGAACAGGTGCATTGAGTGAAAGAACAAAGTCACCACCCCCTAAAACATGTATAAAGACAAGCCATTAAAATTTAAAAAGGTCCATAAAGACTTTACTGATACAACAATATTGTATATAAACTGTAAAATAAAAATAGAAGTAAAAATAAAAATAAAATATAAATGAATTATATCACAAGAAAATAGATGTTTCTGTTTCCATTAATGTAAGATTAAATACTTGTAATCTAACATTAACGTTTTAAACTTTTAAGTTTCAGTATGCTACTTAAAACACAGCCTTCATTTAAACCAGGCTGGTTATATGCATTCAGCCTAATTTGCCAGGAAAGTTCTAGTTCTTCCAATTTTAAGGAATCTGGACTGCCTCTTAGATTTTTGTTTACCTGGTCTACAATAATGAATTTAAATGTGTGGTCAGGGAATAAATCAACATAGCTAAAGCGTTCTCTAATTTATGTTTTCTTATTGCATAAAGGTGTCCATAAACCGCTTCATAAAGCTTTCTGTTTTGCCCACATAAAAGGCTGGGCAAAACTGACACAAAGCGAGGTAGACCACCATCTTGGAGTTACAGTTGTTTCTCAATTTCAAATTATGTGAGAAGTCATTTACAAAAATTTATTTTACTTGATGGTAATGTAGATGTTGGTGAATCTTTGGTGAATTATTTAAATTCAACAACATTGTTCTTAAAATTTACACATAATTTTGGGGACACCTCCATTGATTATTTAGATATCACACTTACGAAGGACACTGTGTTGAATAGATTTGTTTCTTCAATTCACAGGAAGAATACATATTGTAATTCAATGTTACATTACGTTGCCATCCGCCACCAAAACATTGTAAAAGGCCAATTGGTCCGGGCAGCACGTATTATTACACTGGATGATGTCTTTGATCAGGAATGTGACTTTATTAAGGAAATGTTTTTGGCTCGTGGTTATCCACTTTTTCTTATTAATGACTTAATTGATGAAGTCGCATTGAAACGCCAGTCTTCTTTTTACGTTCCATTGTTGAACAATATGTTAAATGACTCTTCCATATTAAATGGGTCCTTTAATATTGATTTCATTCTACCTGTAGAGCAACAGTCTATAGTAAGAAGGTTTGATATGTCTTTCATAACCACTTACAATTTAAATAGTAATTCCTGTTTCAAAAATTTGAGGAAAAACTGGGATATTCTTAAAGGTGACACGAATGTTTTCGCTTGTGTGGGTGACCATCCTGTCGTGATTTATAAAAAAGGCAGGAATCTTAAAAACTACTGTGAGAGTATCAAAGTCAACTCTGTTAGAACTCCAGGCATGTATAAATGCCAAGCCTGCAATTATTGTGGGTATATCTTGGAATCTAACAGAATTTTTGTAAATGACTTCTCACATAATTTGAAATTGAGAAACAACTGTAACTCCAAGATGGTGGTCTACCTTTTGTGTCAGTTTTGCCCAGCCTTTTATGTGGGCAAAACAGAAAGAAAGCTTCGTGAACGTGTTTATGAACACCTTTATGCAATAAGAAAACATAAATTAGAGAACGCCTTAGCGAAACATGTTGATTTATTCCCGGACCACACATTTAAATTCATTATTGTAGACCAGGTAAACAAAAATCTAAGAGGCAGTCCAGATTCCTTAAAATTGGAAGAACTAGAACTTTCCTGGCAAATTAGGCTGAATGCATATAACCAGCCTGGTTTAAATGAAGGCTGTGTTTTAAGTAGCATACTGAAACTTAAAAGTTTAAAACGTTAATGTTAGATTACAAGTATTTAATCTTACATTAATTGAAACAGAAACACCTATTTTCTTGTGATATAATTCATTTATATTTTATTTTTATTTTTATTTCTATTTTTATTTTACAGTTTATATACAATATTGTTGTATCAGTAAGTCTTTATGGACCTTTTTAAATTTTAATGGCTTGTCTTTATACATGTTTTAGGGGGTGGTGACTTTGTTCTTTCACTCAATGCACCTGTTCGTGGATTGGTTGATTATTTTAACTTCCATGTATTTAAAGGAGTGTTGAAATGTTTTGTATTGTCTGAAGAAGTTTATGAATTAACATAAACCTTTATTTATACTTTTTGGTCTCAGTGTGTGCCTTCTTTCACTCTACCCAGTGTTTGGATTCGTTAGTTCGTTTTATATTTTGTGTTTCAACTGTATGTCTCCACTGCCTACATAAAATCCCTTTTGCTAAAACTCAAACCATGCTCTTCCCCCTCTTCCTCAAATTTGCAGCCTACTCTATTGTCTATCCTGTCTCAATACTCATAAAGAGATCCCACCAAGAAGCCACTGTCCCTGACATTTGGAAACCCTTTTTCACCATACCACTTCACAAAGGAGCTAACTCCACAGATCCATCTAACTACAGACCCATCGCCATTCTCTGTCCACTGTCCAAAATCCTTGAAAAATGTATTCACAAACAGCTTCTGAAACACCTAATCAATGAAAACCTTCTCACCCTTACAAAACACAGCTTCAGACCCAATCATAGTACTACCACTGACCTCTAATCTTTCTCCCACACTGTAACTGAAGCCTGAGACAAAATCTTATTGTATCTTCCCTCTTTCATGACCTCTCCAAGGCTTTCAACACTGTCTCTCATCCCAAGCTAATTACTAAAGTAACTGATCTTAACCTGTCCCCTTCCACAATCCAGTGGTTCATTAGCTATCTCTCAAAAAGGATTCAGTCTGTGCAATGGCAATCAGTCTGTACCTGTTTTCCTACCTATCCAAACTGATGTCCCTCAACTCTCTATCCTTGGTCCTCTCCTCTTCAGTATCTTTACTTATCAACTATACTCCTCCTGTGGCACCTCATCCCTCATAGAATACACTGACTCAACTCTCATATCTTGGTCCAACAACATCTCCAACCTTCTTTCCATCACCCAACACACTTTCTCATCTGTGAAACAATGGCTTAATGACCACCAACTTATTTGCAACCCCAAAAAGACTAAGCTCCTATTATTCCTTCCCAAATCTCTCTCCCTCACCACAAATCCACTTTTACCATCTCTTTTTTTTTTTCAAAACACTTTTTATTGAATTTTCAAACATGAAATAAAAAATACAACAACAACAGAATAAAAATACATATTGAAAGAAAAAAATGAAAAATTAGGAGATGTATATGTAACACAGTTTTGTATAATAAATGTTCATATCTCAATGCAGTCTGATTACATACAATAACTATCTACAACTTATGCTAATATTGACCTAAGAATACTTCAAAATGGATATAGATCTAAAATGAAACAGGTATATAGATATAAGGGAGACTGAGGTCTATGAATTCCACAAGGAGAGTAACCAACTATACACTATAAATAATATGTAACACCTTTTCTATAGCTTTGTTAATTTGTGCCGATTTCTTGGGACTTTTCACTATCATTTTCTGCGCACTAATATATGTACAGGCTAGAGTTTTGAAGTTATTCCAATTCAATTTGGTACCAATTTTGGGTGATATAAAGTTTTATGAGTGAGCATATGTATATTAGTACTTGTAAATCCAATTTAGAAAGATATATATTTGGTATATGTAATAATGCAGTCTCCCAGGATAGGGTGGATTTATGATAACCCATTTTCTGTAAACGGACTTTTAGAGAAGTCCAAAGTTTATGTGAGTGATAGCAAGACCAAAAAATATGTAGAAGATCTGCATTAGGATGAGAACAACAAGAGCATGAGGCCGATTTATTAGCATCAAACTTATTAAGTTTGGAAGGAGTGACATATGCATTATTATTGATCATTAGTTGAGTGTAAAAGAGTTTTTTGAAAGGCGAGTATTCTAGTGTATTTTTAATAGCTGAGAGTTTCTGATCTATAGATATATGAGGGTTGTGTTTGTCCCAATAATTGGAAAAGAGACAGAGTGTATTATGAGTTATCTGATTTATAAGATTATAAGATTTAGATAACATTTTCTCTGGAAGTGTAAGAACTTGTATAACCGTTTTGTAGTTAATGATATCTGTGTTGTCGACTGTGATGTATGGGAATTTAGCATTGACAACATCTCTCATTTGACGTAAAATGGTTATATAGTTAGTATTGACCTTAAATATTTTACGTATATTCGTGAGAGTTTCATTTTTGTATTGTATCAGATCCCAAGCTGTGAAATCTTTAATCAGGGGAAAGTTTGAAAGATCAAAATAAATATTATTTAGATTAATATTAGGATTTAAATGGAGAGGTTGCATTAATTGAAATATATTTCCTAAATTGACAAGTTTTAACAGTTCTTGAAAAGCAAAATTTTTTTGTTTTAACGAGTTTAATATTTTTAGCTTATTCATGAGATCTAAGGAGAGAAAAGGAAGAGCTAATGGATTAATTTTTTTAGTTAAAATGTGTTGATACCACAGTTTTGTCCAGATAGGATATTGATTATACTTCTCAGTATCTATATTCAAAATAGATAATGGTTTATTGGCCGAGATGATCAAATAATACAGATGAAAATTAGGAAGACTGAGTCCTCCCTTATTTTTAGGAGAGGTTAATTTACTGTAAGAAATTCTCACTGATTTGGGAAACCATAAGAAATTAGCCAGAACTTTATTAATTTTTAGAAAAAAAGATTTTGGAATCAGCTGATCTACAGCATTAAATTGAAATAGTAATCTGGGGAGAATATTCATTTTTATTATTGCTGTTTTTGATAGAAGTGATAAATTAAGCAATTTCCATCTATTTAAATCAAGTATAATAGACGACCAAGTTTTAGCTAGATTATTTTGAACTGTGGAGAGACCATTATGATTTATAAGAATCCCCAAATATTTAAAGTTCTGAACTATCTGAAAGATGGAGTCTGGAAACAAATATGATTTGTGAGCAAGTGGATTTATGGGGAGAATTTGTGTTTTTTGAATGTTGATTTGATATCCCGAGACCTCAGAGAATCTTTCAATAGAACCAATTAGTTTTGGAAGGTCAGAGCAAGGTGTTTGAAAATATATTACAAGATCATCTGCAAAAGCCGACAAACAAACTTTAGTATTAAGAATTCTAGGAATCTTGTGAAAAGTATTTTGGGATATATATAATAATAAAGGCTCTAAATATAGATTGAATAAGAAAGGAGATAGCGGGCATCCTTGTTTTGTGCCATTAATAATCTTTATGTTTTTGGATATTTTCTTATTAATATAAAGAAAGGTATAAGAATTTTTATATAGAACTTTAATAAAGTCTATATAAGAAGATGGTATATTAAAGCAAAACATAATGTGAAAAAGAAAATCCCAATTGACTCTATCAAAAGCCTTAGCAGCATCAAGGGTCAGTGCATACAGTGGGTTTGAATCTTTTTTAGTAAAGTATATAAGAGAGTCTATTGTCAAAGTATTATCCCATGAATGCCTATGTGACATAAAGCCCGCTTGCTCCGAAGAAATCAAGAATGGTAAAACATTTTTTAGTCTAAAAGCAAGTAAAGAAGCTAAGATTTTGATATCAATGTTGATCAGAGAGATAGGTCTATAATTATTTGGATCAGTTTTTTCTTTATCCCTTTTCAAAATTAAAATGGTTTTTGAGGTGTTCCAATATAAGTCAGTTATACCATAAACCATTATATAATTAAAAATTTCAAAAAGAAGGGGTGAAAGCTCAGATGAGTAGGTTTTGAAGAATTCGGGTGTAAAGCCATCTGGTCCCGGAGATTTACTAGTCTTAAGTCTATTAATGGCTTCCGATATTACTTTAATAGTCAACGGGGCAGAAAGTGTATTCTTTTGTTGATCATTTAACCTAGGAAATTTAATAGAGGATGCAAAGTTCACAATATGTTGATTGCTCCTAGATTTGTTGTCTTTTGAATATATCTCTGAGAACAATGATGTAAAAATCTGCATAATTTCCAAATCAGTATTATAGAGCTTATTGTTATGTTTTAGTGACGAAATTCTAGGGAGGGATTGATTACCCTTAATTATTCTGGCTAACATTTTAGAAGGAACCTGTGCCCATTCAGAGTATGTAGCTAAGAACCTTTGTTCTGATATGGTAAGGTTATGTTGATGTAGAAGCAATAATTCTTTTTGGGAGTTTAACAATAGATCATATACAGAGGAATTAGGACACGTTCTGTATTGATTTTCCAAAGTCTGAATATTTGTTTTTAACTGTAATTCTTTATTTCTATATTGTTTTTTAAGATATGATGCCTTGTTAATTAATATACCTCTAAGGGTTGCTTTACATGCAGCCCATTGTATATCTAAAGGAATATCTGATTTACCTAGATTAATATATGTTTCTTTCAATATTTCAATTATTGAATTATGTGTGTCTTCGTTTTTAAGTAAGTTATTATTGAGTGTCCAACTGTTGTATACAGATGTATCTAATGTATTTAAAGCCAAGCTAATTCCAAGAGATATTCTAGAATGGTCCGAAAAAAATCTGGGTTCAAGAGAGTAGCTAATTTTCCTATTAGTGAGGGAGTTGGAAATAAGAAAAAAATCTAGTCTTGACCATGACTTGTAACATTTTGAGTAATATGTGAAAGTGTCTTTTCTATCATATTGTGTTATGAGAGAGAAAGGATCTATGAGGTTAAGATCTAGTATTATTTCTTCCAAAGCAATAGAAGCTTGAAAGTTGTACGAGGAGGATTTACTAGTACGATCAGTATCTGGATTAATAATAGCATTCCAATCCCCCCCTAGAATAAAATAATGGTCTTTAAAAGAGGAGAGAATGTTATAAATTTGTATAAAGAAGACATGTTGATGATCACAAGGGCCGTAAAGATTAAGAAATATAATTGGTTTATCAATATTGTGGAAACAAGAGATAATGTAACACCATCTGCCCTCCACGTCACATTTTGTATCAGAAATAGTTCTCTGAAAATTATTTTTAATTATAATGGCCACTCCATTTGAATTTGTACTGTTACCAGCTGCTACTATCATCTTGATCCATTTCTTGTTTAATTCTTTATCGAAATCTTCTCTATTTAAGTGGGTCTCTTGCAAGAAACATATATTTGCCTGTGACTTAAATAGAAGATGAAATAGTAGGGATCTCTTATTTTTATTTTGTAGCCCTCTCACATTCCATGAGTCAATATTTAAGGTCATATAATTAAATAAAAATAAGTATATAACATATATTTAATGTTTGGTAGAATGCATTTATAACTATAAACCTAATTTCTTTGTTTTTATTATAGTGTATCTTGATGTCTCCCAAAGAAATTATTTTAAAGACCCTATTATATTTCTTCCCAAATACCCCGGTGCCTAACCACCCACCCCCTACTAGAGAAGAAAAACATAAATGAATCAGATAATTGATTTTGGTTAACACTAACAATTTCAAATGCATCAAATTAGCATAAAAAACTTTATATAAAAACCTAACTAAACAAAAACACATTTTTATAATATCAAACATATCTACATAGCTAACTAAATTCAAGATGTCCAACATATTTAATCCCCACTCACGTATATAATATACGAGCTCTAATTATAGGTAAAAAATAACAGTTGAAAGAAATTCCTCAATATCACATTCTAAATATTAATATGAATCAAATTTGTATAAATTACCATGTATGAGCAATATATGAAAGATAGATTTAATATTATCCCATACATATGATACCTTCTGGAAAAACTAATATTGATTGTTTTAAGTATAAATAATGTTTTGGTTGAGTAAGAAATATTTTATATATAGCCACTAGGTGAGTAAATTAAGCAAGTAATCATACATTAAGATACGTCATGTTACATTATAATGATATTGTGGATAACTATGTCAGTAAGATCTAGCACATAGGATAAACATATGAAATGTGATTCTAGAACCAGACGTGTCTGTACCTTAATAATAACATTTTAACTATCAATCCTCAAATAAATAAATAAGTCAAACAAAAAATATAAGTAATTATAGTTATAGTACTATGAATTATGTGTTGGAGAGATACTTCCTAAGCTAAAAAAAAGAGGAAAAAAAAAAAAAAAAAAAAAACAGTATCCAGAAAGTTGAACAGATAAAAAATAAGCAGTCATATCAGATCCAGCATACATTTACATGACTTTTTGTTTATACAAATTAATCATTTGGGGAAATGTGCCATATACAATATATCTTACTTGCTGAAATAGGTATAAGAGATTAATTTTTAAATTAGCAAGAAATGTACACTATAGTTCTCCTGTTATGCACACATAAAATTATACAACCAAAATGTGTGGACCTGAATAGGAAGACAAAAGTATTGTATTATACCTGTATATGCATCTATATCATTTTTCTGTTATATCACAAAACCCAAAATATAAACATTAATCAAGTTGTCTATGTATTCACATGTGAAAAATCTATTTACCTAAACTAGCCTTATGTTACTTCCTTGTTTATGCATTTTATATATAAAGAAACAAGTTATTTTATCACTTATGGAAAAAATAAAAAATAAATAGTTCATAATACTTAAAAGTAATCTATTTATACACATTAAATGAAAGTTGTACCTTGAAAGTAACTGTAGCAAAGCTATTTCTGGATCTGTGTAGGTTAATTCCTTCAGTTCTTCCTTAAAAGCATGCCCATGCTACAACAGTAAAGTATGCTGTTAGCTACGGATGATCAAAACGAAGCGCACCTTCTTACTTGAATTATAAGACCATTGTGTAAGCCCAAATACCAAATAAAACAAAAAAAAACTAAAAAAAACATATAATTAAATGTATTTGAGCTTGAAAAACGTTTCATACAATATCCTGCAATGAAACGGCATTTGCGAGTGTCCTCTGCGAGTGATGACGTCACTGCTGGGCTCCGTAGCTTCCTAGAGGGTTCGTGGCAGAGTGAAACAACAGCTGATGAGGAAAACAGAAGATTTTCACTCTGTACAGGCTCGAGAGTCACAGAAACTCCCTCCAAAACACTTGTAACTTAAATAAGACATTATAGTTGTTTAAATTAAAAAACAAAAAACAAGAACATGTATACTAAATCGCAAAGCCTGTGAGAATCTTCAAGGCTTGTTTAACTACAGAACTGGCATCATATTTCTGCAGGAAAATTTTGTTTACCTTGAAATCAGCATCAATTTTCCTTTTTTATTTTACCCCTTGTTTACTAAAGGAAAAAGAATATATTGTTCATATATAAATGCTGTGCATACTTTTAACAAGAATAATTTAAAAATATATTCACATTCTGTCTACAGAAGCATATCATTTACATAAGGATAATCACACATTTGTACCCAGCAAATAAATAATATGTTAGGAAGCTGATTCCGGAAGCTTTTTAAATACTTTAAGAAAAATATCTTTTGCTCCCTTAGGATCAGAACACATAAATCTTTTTTCATTAAATGTAAAAGACAAGGTATTTGGATAAGACATACGAAATCTTATCCCTCTTTTTATCAAGTCTGCACAATAGGGAGAAAGTTTCTGTCTATTTAGTTTTATTTGAGAAGGAAGATCCTGTGAGAATGATAGTTTATGAGATCTCCATATAAACTGTTTTTTACTTTTGGCTGCTTGCAGAATTTGAAAAGTGTCTTGGAAATTTAATAATTTAGTATATATAATCCTTGGTGAAGAAATATCTTGACTTGTACGTAAAGCTCTGTGTGCTCTCTCTACAATTATATTTTTTGAGGATGTTTCACAGTTTAACAGTGCTTCAAAAATACTTTTGGTCACAGATAGCAAATCTTTGTTATCATAAGATTCTGGTAAACCACGAATAATAATGTTGTTTCTGCGACTCCTGGCTTCTAAATCAATCAATTTGGCTTGCATTTCAGAAATAGCTTTATCTTTAGACTTTAAATCACTTTCCAGTGAATCAATTTTTATCTCTAAAGCAGAGTTTCTATTTTCAATAGTGTCCATTCTGTCATTTATTTGCTTTAAAGTTTTACTAAAGTCAACAAATTGCTCTGAGAAGTTTTGAATGGCACTTTGTATAGGTTTTAATGCTAGTTTTAGTTCATCTAAATAAAAGTTTGAGTCATTCAAGTCTTTGCTACTTACTTTTGAAGCTTCAGGAGATTGTTTAGATGTTCTCAATCTTTTAGAGCTGGTATCTTTTTCAGGTGAGAGCACTGATGAAAATTTGGCCTTCGTAGATTGGGTCTCCATGGAGTCAGATTTAGTGGCCATACCCAGAGATAGGATGTTGAAAGCAGAGTGCTAGGTTCCAGGAAGATTCTGAGGCAGCAGGTAACCAGATCAGATAACTCCACAAACTGTTCTGAGGTAAAAAATGTCCCAAAATAAAATTTCCAAAGTTAACAATATTCCAGATGTATGTAAAAAGATTTATAAAATCTTTTTATGAAAAAAACTGAGGAAAAATATTGATACAGAGTTGTAAAAAAATGAAGATGTTATAAATCTGTGAGGAGCTCAAAGAGTAGGGACCAGTCTAGTCGGCAGCCATCTTGGAATCCACTTTTACCATCTCATCCGTTGACAACATCCTTATCAAAGGAGAACCACACACCAAACTACTTGGTACTATAATTGATGAACAGCTAAAATTCAACATACACGTACAACACTGCATTAAAAAAAAACAACCAGAAATTGGGAATTCTTTATAGAAATAAAAAATACCAAGCTCCCAACTCCAAACCCACTCTAGCTCAGGCCTTCTCTATGCCCCCCCCAATCCTGACCCATCTCCAGTCATCCCTACTTACCAAACTTGAACATACCTATAACAATATAGCCAGATTTGCCTGTGACCAACCTTATAGAACATATCATTGTCTTGCCCTGAAAAAACTTCAGTGGCTCGAATTCTCCCACCTCCTGCTTCTTTCCCAGCTGCAGCTTACTCACTTCTTGTTAAACAAGCCCTCAGTCTGTCCCTTTCTTTCTTCCTTAGTATCCCCTTACATCCCTGCTCATTCACTTTGTAGCTCTGAGCAGAACTTGCTTGCCATTTATAAACCAAACATAAATATTGGCAAACTCCTCTACAAAAACTCAGTGTCTCAAGCCTGGAATAGGCTTCCTCCAGACATCCGTATCATTAACTGTACCAACTCTTTCAAGACTGAAGTAAAAAAAAATAATACTTCTTGAACTCAAAATCATGTCCTTATCACCAACCCACTTAATTTTCTCTCTCACTCCCTAGCTTTTCTGCCTCTGATTCCTCCTTCTCACCTTTCTTGTTCTGCAGTTATTTCCTATTTCATCCTTGTACTTCTATTACTCTACCAGGCCTAAAAAAAAAGTAAAGGATTAGCTGAAGGTGTGCACTTTAATATTTTAAAATGTAGTGACCATCTCTCTTATATTGTTTTGTCTATGCAGTGTATATACTCTGTGTATTTGATATTATCTATGTATTTTAATACTTTTAACACTGTATGACAACATCTGTATTTCCCTGTTTATGCTACTGTTTGTAATTCATTATCATTTTTTTGTATACTGGAGCTTTTCGACTCGAGTCTTCACTGAAAACAGGTCTTATGACTCAGCTGGATTAACCTGGTTAACAAATATCACATAAATAATAAATAAAAATACTGTGTATCCATTTTTTTTCCTAATGGCCATCCCTCACCAGCTTTAGTGGTGAGGACTGAGGCTCTTTGATTACTGGCCCAGAGTAGGGACAGTCACACATGGAACTAATCAATCAGGACACAAGGAATCTCCAAACACTATACCCATCTTAGTTTAGATTTGCCAAGGGCAGGTCATGCTTACTCAAACTGGTGGATTATTTTGAAAATGTCACCAAAACAATGGATGAAGGCAAAATGGTGCACATTGCATACCTCAACTTGGTCAAAGCTTTTAACAAAATTCCCCAATCCGACATAGTACAAAAGCTAAATAAACTGGAAATAAACCACATATCTCCCACTGGATTGCCAGCTAGTTCACAGCTATGACACAGATAATCAAAATAGGGAATGTTATTCCCACAAAGAGACCAGTCACCAGTTGAGTCCCACAAGGTTCTGTATTGGGACCTCTTCTGTTTTGCATCTACTTTTCTGAAGTAAAAGCCAATACCAAAGGGCTCTGTCTGACTAAGTTTGCAGATGTTGGCAAGCTTGGAGCAGTCATTAAATCCCCAAATGCCATCCTGCAGGAAAATTTGTCCCAAATAAATAACTGGTGCCAAACTCATGGACTGAAATATATGCCAAAAAATACATTGCATCTTTTGAGAAGTCATCTATACCAGGGAACTACTACATTGACAATACACTCCCAAGAGTTGACCCAGTTGTTAAGAATTTGGGAAATTATGAGGACTGTGACCTAACTTTGGGCCAATGTGTCTATTGTTGTAAGAAAGTCCTTCTGTATTGCACAAGCTTATAACTAAAGTGATTATGTGGGGATCTAGGCATGTTATTGTCTCTCTTTACTCAGCCTTCATCATGCCAGACATTGAATATAATGCCCCCTTTGTCATGTATCTGTCTAGACACTTGCAACAACTGGAACACTGACAGAGATACTTTACTAAAAGGATACAATGCCTAAAGAACCTGTCCTACATAATCTGACTCAAAGCCCTGTCACTATACTCTGTATCCTACAGACTGCTAAGAGGTGACCTGTGTCAGGCACACAAGGCATCCTTTGACCCATTACTGATGGATATACTGTGCAGCAGCAAGTTCAGTGCCATCAGAAATACTCAGTCTAGGGATCAAAACTTCTTCTGCGACATCAACACAATGATTTAGAAGGACAGGTATATCTTGCAGGGGATACCACGGCTGTAGAACAGACTCTCCATCCGCATAAAACAAAGTTGAACCCTGTCCATATTCAACCACAACTTAGATCTGTGGGTGGTAAACAGAAAATTTACCCAGGACTTCTCCCTGTACTACTAATGGACAGAGGCAGCTCCTAAATACTTTACCCCATGTATGGGTCCCCTCAAATTATCTATGATCCCAATTATAATATATAATTGTCAACCATGGGATGGGGCAAGGCCAATCTATTGCCAACTGGGATAGGTTATTTTGAGCACAAAAAAGGAAATTGGCTTGGTTTAAAATGGCCGGCAAGGACAGCTAGGCTATTACTTACCTATGAACTTATGAAGTTTTGATATATCACTTCTTGGGTGATGTTGCACACCATCAGGCACAGCATCTGCAGTGAGAACCTATTGCAGATATATATTTACTATGGTTGCTGCAACCCTTAACATAAATCCACAATGTACCCTGGCTGAACTTGAGCATATGGCTGAGTTTAAATATATAGTGTATGCAGAGCTGTTGAGCAGCATTGTAACATTTGTAATCATTCTACCACCTTGTTTTGCCTCATTATCATACCCAACAACTCATTTTATAACATATAGCACAAGTGATCACATTATTTAGCCTTGCAACATCATGTACATTAGTTTTCCCAATCTCAAACACCCTTCACATGTCTGCTCATTAGGCCAATTCACTTCTCACAAAGCAATGTTTTCTGAATTCAGCCCAATCTATTTTAATATTTTAAGTTAGTGGAAAGGTTGAGAGGGGATGGCTTGTGACTGTATGATTCCTTAGGCTGCCACAAATAGCCAAAGGTTATAGATAGGGGATGTCAATGGTATGCAAACATAGTGCAAACATCGGGGGGGCCTATTATTTGTGGTAACATTTATGCCTCTAAACAAGATCATGGATATTTTCCATAATTTTCAGAAGATCTAAATGAAGTAGGGGACAGGAAATTCCTTATTAGGAAGGATGATTTCAATTGTGTCCAGTAATTTGATCTGAATAGACTACCAAAAAGATGCCTAGCCTAAAAAAAATCACCAGGATTATATTGAGGGATGGAAAATGCAATTTTGCTTACTCAATCTATGAATAGTGAGTAATCTAGCACATATCTTTTTTACAATTCATGTCAAACAGAGCCCCTCTATGACCCTGTTTATGTGTGGCCTAGATGGCTAGATCGGAAACCATAAATTATTTCTGCGGGTTTCACCTATGACCCTCCTAGATATGGACAGTCATTGCTAACTAAGAACTCTTGTTTAGGCATGATCCTTATATTGGGTTTCTCTAGTATTATACTGGGTACACACAGCTGGATCAATTGCCTAGTACCCATCTAAGAACAAATATTGTCCCCAACATTAGTTGTATAGACTATTTTCTCATTAGTGTATCCATGTTTGGAGGGTGAGCTCAATTCCTACTGTCTACTCTGACCATAACCTGATGGAATTACATAAACTTCCAGTCAAAACTTTCTAGGAGCCTCATGTGGAGGTTAAACTTCATGCATTTGAGAAAGGAACAGGAAAATAAATATATTTTGGAATGGTTTCACTGGTTTTGAGGGAGAGGGAATTATAATGTTTATATGATATCTAAATGGATCACTTTTGAGTTTTAAGAAACATTATGATGTGCTCTGATAAACAGACTTCCAGCATTACTAAGGATGAGATATTACAGTCTGTATGAAAGACTGGTAATCTGTAAAACACACACACACACACACACACACACACACACACACACACACACACACATATATATATATATATATATAGAGAGAGAGAGGGGGGGGAGGGAAGAATAGGTTTCACCTTGCCACGTTTCTGTGTATCAAAAGATGGTAGGACAACTCATTAGGAAAGGATATAGTTTTGGTGGGATACAATTAAGGAAGTAGCCCAGGTATGTCATTTGAAATCTGCTAAATAGCTGGCAAACTGACTGAAGCAATAGTGTGAAAAAGAAGCCATTCATTCTCTGAAAGAATCGTGAGACAGGTGCACTTTTCTGCAGTAGATATTAATGATATTATATACCGTTTTTATTCAAATTTGTATATATCCTCATTCTGACAGGGAGATATCCTTTTCCCCCTGATTTTATGAGTATTAGATGTTCATAAATTTCAGGTGATGACCAAAGAATACTTAACAGACCTTATGAATTAGGACAGGCACTACAAATAACAGAAAACAATAAAATAGAAAGTAGGCAAGGACCGTGCTGGCATACTTTTGCTCCTTCCTGTGGGACTGTCTATGGGCAGTGATGTGCCAATTTGGCATTTTAGCAGCCTTTATCTCCTGGTGTCAAATCTTACATAAATAGCCTATTGTCCAAGTAGTTTAGAATAATGAGACTCTATCCACCTTCCTCCTAAAGGGGCACATGTCAGAGGTATCCCCTATCACATTATATATTTATTATTGCAGTAGGACAATGCTGTTCACACATATATTTCAATGACACAAGCAATGAGTCATTCTGATATTGGATTAAGTGTTTCTGTCTACTAGCTAGTATGATGTTGATCATGTAATTTGGCAGCATAATCTGAATGAATGTTTGGACCACGTGTTTGATACATTATTGGTATTCAGGGAGCTCTTGGGCTTAAGGATCAACAAAAGGAAAACCGTATTCTACCACTTAAACCCAGGAAATGTGGAAACGAAGCAGTGAACTTTACAACTCTTTCTTGCCAATTGAGAACCAACCCAGTTTATTTAGGGATAGCATGGTGTTGAAATATGTCAGACATTGTGCAAGTGAACCTAGGGTTGAAGTGGGGGGACATTAGAAAAAGGCTAAGCATCTGACATTAGATGAAATTATCCCTTTTTGCTAGAATCCAGATGATCCACATGCTCATTTTCCTAATTTCTTATATCTGTCAAAACAATTTCCTATGGCAGGCACAAATATATTGTTAACATACAGAAGATCATTTTGGACTTTATAAATGGATTAAAAAACTCATTGGATACAGTGTAGCAGGCTCTTTTTCCCCTATTCTTCCTAGAGGATTTGACAATCTAGTTTTGTGTAGGTACACTGAGGTAACAGTATCTTATCAGTATATGCAGGACTCACCTGAGACCAGTTTAGGTAGTACTAGAGCTCATGTTATAAACAACGTGCAAGTCCAGCTGATGTATGCAGGATTCAAATCATTCTGAGCAGAAAGCTAAGAAACACATTTTAGACATTTTTAGACAGAATTTGAGATAACTTGAAATAATAGGTTACTAGCTCCTCATATGGTTCCAGTTCCATGCAAGGAGGAATGTTAGCTTAATTTCTCATCATAGGGTTTTGATGGTTCCAGTTCTTCCAGCTACATGACATCTAACAGATCCACCCAAAAGCTTTCAATCCTCTCCCTATGGATGTACATGGGTCTTGAACTTCTCACTGTACATATTATCCTGTGTTTCTGTGAAGTCCTTTTAGGGGAAGAAGTTAGAGAATGTGTAACTAAAGGTCAAGTGGGAGGAGTACTTGCAAACCTCCATCTCAAAATGCACTAGATGGGTACATACAAAGCTTGATTAACCTACTTACTGCCTATAGCCATTGCCAGCTTTAAAAAGCTGCATAGTTGGCAATAATCTCCTCAAAGACTAAAAGCCAGTGAGATCATACAAGGAATATGTTGAGGGTGTGCATATGTCAGACTCATAACCTCTCTGTGTTATGGTATTAACCCCCTTAGTTAAAAGACATAGACTTGAGTTTAATCAGCAGCCACAGAAGAACACAGAACTCCTATTCCAGACGAATTTGTCTCTTAGACATTCAGATATACAAATGAAAGTTAAAAACTATGTGGTTCATTGCTTACGTCGGATGTCTTTAACAATTTCAGTTCTGATAAATAATGGAAATGTCTGTAACCAAATAATTGCATGTATGTGTCTAGGCTGGGGGGAGGGCTAGACAGGCTTACCTAAGATGTAAATGTAAACAAGGAGTGGCGGTACTCATTTTGTATTGTCAGGACAATGGTTTATAATAAGTGATGTAATTTCCTTTGATAATGTCTTATGATTGTTACACCTTGTTATTCAATACTGTGTGGTTCCTATTGTTATTGCTTTCCTTATTTGTTTGAATGTAAGTATTTCTTGTTGAATTCATTATTAATAAGGCTATTGGGGAAAAAAAGTGAAGTGCTGTCACAGGGGAGTCATGTTAAGAGCAGTTAGAGCATTGTTTAAATTATGGTTTGAATGCAGTTTTATATAAACCATTTTACACTACTTGAGGGAACATGGAAAGATGAAAGAGCTTTGGATGTTATGACATACAATGGCATGCTGTTGGTGAGATTTAGATTAGTTTGGTTAAGTGGCACTTGGGTACCTATACAATGATTATTAATTGCATTAAATAGTATAATCAGAAAGCAAGATGTGCTAATATTTTTACATAATAAAATATTACATGAGCAGAATGTGGCAAAAGTGGCACATAGATGATTGAGAAAAGCAGCTGCTGACTGATGGTTTTAAGTTCACAGATTCATAAGTAGGTTTCACTCTTATGGCTAAAAGTGGCATTTTGGAAAAAGATGGTAGCAGGCTGCAGCTGCTGTCATGCTGCTTGTTCATTTATGTTGTCTTGTTTGTTTTTAGCTATTTAGTTTACAATTTACATTTTATTTTGTGACTGCACAAGCTGTTTAATTAATCTGGGTTACTTTAAGGTTATTTTCGCTCTTTTTTCAGCATCCTTGCATACAGCGGTGTGCGTGAGTTCACAGAGGCTTGGCTGAGTCATTGTGAGCAAGTGCATACTGATGTCCTTTAGGTCAGTGGGCTGTAACTGATCTGCTGTCTCTCACGCAACTCAAAATAGTCTGATTGTCCCACTAGTCTTTTTGCTTGGTACCTTGTGTGTCATCTTAATGAGGGAGAGAGAGAGGGAGTCAGGTAGACGGAGAAAAGTACTAACATTTTTTTTGTCATGAGTACAAAGTAATGAATTTCACTTGACCTATGGGTTTCTTGGATTGTGACCTGGACTGGGGTGCACATATTTTGCTTTTTTTCTAGCTGTTTCGGATATGAGACAATTACAGAATCATTTACTTGTTTGTGAGCTCTGTCTTTGCTCCTGACGGCTGACACTACTCTTAGGGGTGTGGCATTTTGTATAACCATTTGTTTTTTCCTTGTTCTCATGACTGGGCTGCTGGTATAGTGGCCATATTTTCTTCAACAGTAAAGCTTTTTTTTTAATTACTGAAACCTTACTCCTAAGCTTGCGTTCTTTCTTTGGATAAAAACTGTTGGCCAATTAGATTTTAATAGGTGAACAATTTAGATGATGGAAAAATACATAACCTGGAGCTGCCATTGCCAAGCTTTTTTTTTTTTTTTTCTGGGACATTGATTCAGCATTTCTACAAAATATTAATGGTAGTTTTTGAAAGCAGGGCTTGTCAACCTCATCCCTCTAGAAAAAAAG